>NC_056747.1:808282502-808420002 GCF_019279795.1 Protopterus annectens | reverse complement strand
ATTATTGCTATTACTTATTTAAGTATAAGTCATCACCTTTTCTCCAAACATCATCAGTTTTACAAGGGGATTAAGACCGACACAGCTAAAATTGGACTCAAAATTAGGGATGTCCCTGAAAATCATGGACAGTTGAGAGGTATGGTTGGAGGTGGGGGGGGGGGGGGCTGTTCTCACTTTCCTCACTGTAAGAGATATTATTGGAGCTGTTTACCTGTCGCTGACCTTTCTTAGCATAACTCTACATGGTTACTGATAGTATGCAGGCAGAAGGTGTGCAGAAATAACGTAACTGTAAGTTACACCATGAAAGACACAAAAGTTTTACTTTTGAAGTAAAATGGGTGCTACAATAGTTGTAGTAAGAGAGTTACTTAGTATTTTAGGGGAAATTTGGGGGGGTTGGGTTAATATTTTAGAGTAGACGTTATGATTTTGTTGTTAGGGTCAGAGCTTTACATTTAGGAAGGATGTTTTAAGGTAAGAGATGGAGTTTTAGGGTAAGGGTTAGGGTCGCAGTTTTAGGGTTAGGAAGAGAGTCAGAGTTTTAATGTTAAGAGGAATCTACCTCCACATTTTCCAACACTAGTAAACTGTGGTGACATACATCCCAACCCAGGTCCTACGTCCCATTCCCTTTACAGATAACAACCCAAAAAATTGTCTCAAGCCATTAAACATAACTACCATCAATCTACAAAGTATCTGCAATAAAGCAACCAACTTGCAGGCCTGGCTTACTCAGGACAATACTGACATACTCACCCATCACCAAACTCTGGCTAAAACCAAAGATAAATTACACAGAAATTGTACCCCCAAAGTACTCTTCCATAAGAGCAGATAGACCAATAAAAAGGAGGTGACATAGCCATCCTATTCCCAGACACTTTTACGATATACCCATATTCTGGCCGCATCCCTAATTTTTCTACACAGAAATTCTGGTCACCTTTCTAAATCTAAACAACTCTAAAAACCTCTGCATCACTGTCATCTATATTCACCCTGGTAATAATATACCAGTTCTTGAAGAAATACTTTCTTGGGCTATCCAAACCATAAACAATGAAAAAATAATACTCATTGATGTAAACATCAACTGGTCAAATATCAGCTCTAAAATCCGAACCTTTAACACAAACCTGTGTAACTTCACCCAAGTTATAACCTCCCCCATGAGATACATCAACAGAACTAAGGAAGGTTCAATTCTAGACTGGATCCTAGTCTCTGACCCATCCAAAGTCACATCAGCTGGCACACTTTCCAGTTCAGTAAGTGATCACCTTCCTGCCTACATAACTAGATCTACTCCTCCTATAAGAAAAAACATCATTCTAAACTTGTGAGAAACTTACCAAACTTTAATCCTCATACTTTCAACCTCATCCTTAAAAGCAAAAACTGGAATAGCCTAAAAATATTACCCCTAGATGACGCTCTTCAACACTTTAAGTCTATCTTTCTCAAAATATTAGACAACCTAACACTACCCAGAATAAAAAGGTTAAAAGCCAGGCATGCACCCTGGATAGCTAAATCTACTAAAGAACTTATGACAACTAGAGACAAAGCATGGAAAAAATGGCACAAGCATAAAAACACAGACCTACAAAATTACAAACAACTACGCAACCAGATAAAAAAACTTATAACCAACGATAAGAAAGAACATTACCTAAAGTTACAGAACAACCACAAAAATAACCCCAAACAATTCTGGACCTCTACTGGTAACCTCCTAAACCCAGGCACAAAAAGTAACTCCTGTCCTTACCCCAACAAATTTCCAGATCAAATAGCAACTCTCTAACACCTACTTCATAGACACCATAGCAAACATTATTGCCAGTCTTTCAAAATCTATCCCCACATCAAACACACTCAGCCAATCTACTCTAACATACCCCTCCACTGGTTCCCATTAAAAAAACTTCTAAAACTTAAACCTAGCTCCAATGCTGTAGACAGTCTTCCCACAGAGTATTTAAAGATTGCTGCTGAAAGTATTGCCTATCCCATTAGCATAGTCATTAATAGATCCATCCAAGATTCATAGATTCATAGACTACTACTAGGCTAAGTGCCCCTTGTGGGCCATTTTAAGCCTAGACAATTATCCCATGTTAGAATCAAACCCTGCACCTTGTGTCTATAAGGTAAACACCTTAACCATTATGCCAACGTCCCACCCTAATCCTATGTTCCTAACCTCTGAAAAAAAGCATATATACTTCCTCTACACAAAGGGGGTAACTGAACTGACATCTCCAACTTCCACCCTAGAGCTATAATGTCCCCTCATCTCTAAACTACTTGAACAGTGTGTGCACATTCAGCTCCTAGACTTATTCCTCAAATATAACATTCTCTATCAGACCCAACACGGTTTCACACCTGGTAACAGTACCTCCACTGGCCTAATATCCTTTATTGATGCTGTTAAAGTCCAAGAGTCTAGTAAAATTGTCTACAGTCTATTTCTGGATCTAGCGAAGGCCTTTGACACCACATCACACTCTATTCTCCTTTCCCATCTTTCCAATGTCGGTCTATCTAATCCATCTTTGAACTGGCTTAAAAGCTATTTATCCAACAGACAACAAGCCGTAAAATGGAATCAATCCATTTCATCTTATATACACAACCCCACAGGAGTGCCCCAAGGATCTATACTAGGACTTCTACTATTTAATATTTTTATCAACAACCTTCACTCCTCCTTCTAACAAGGGTCTCTTGTGCAGTAAGCAGATGACTCCACTATTATCTGCTCTGCTGAGAATTCTACACAACTACAACACATCACCCAAGCAACTTTCACTGCCGTTGAAACTTGGCTACAAAATAACCACCTGTCTCTGAACCCCAACAAAAGCAAGCTCATAATATTCACTCCAAAGAAACACACTCCATTCAACAAGCAGCCACTGAACATATTCTCCTTGAACCACACAAAAATGAATTAGTCTCGCATACAAAATTTCTGAAGGTGATAGCGGATGAAAACTTAAAATATGACCTACACATTCAAAACTGCATCAGTAAAACACAAAAACTAAGCCTTCTCTAATGACACAAGCTACCCCCCCCCCCCCACTATAAAAATCCTCGCCTTTATCTTCCTTCTCTTCCTTTTGGTGCCCCATTACTAACCAACCTTTAATCTTCATTCAAAAATAAGCTCAATAAAATAGCCAAATTTGCAACAAACACACTTCCTTCCACACACCACTGCATTCCACTTAAAATGCTTAACCGGCTTGGACTTCCCCAACATCTCACCTATCTCCAGCTAACTACTGCACACAAAATACTGACTAAATCACAGGCTTGCCCTGCACTAACTTGCATATTCTCACGATATAACCAGAATAGGCCATTGAGATCAGAGAACCATCACTTATTGCAAGTCCACAAACCTAAAACTACCAGCTGCTCAACTACTATACTCCTGGAATATTGCTAAAACCTCGAACAGTCTCCCCCTAAGCATCCGCACTACTCAAAATACTGTTGCCTTTAAGCCAGCCCTTGGAACTGTAGCTGTACTCAGCCTCCACCACCCATAATCTAGTATTTATTTTTCCTCACTTCCCACCTAACACTTCTTCTCCAACCCACTAGTAGTGTACCCTTCTCCTCTAACTTCCCTCTGCTCAATTTATATTGCCCTCTCTTTGTCACTTCACTTTCAGAGACTCTACTCTGGCTATTCTTTTTACTCCTTTCCCTCAGACACCTATATTATGTGCACTGTTGCTAGTTATTTTCTCTCATAACTTAATTCCTTACTATTATACAACTTTTCATTTTTGTATCTGTAACCTATTCCATTTTTGTTATATGCAACATCTACAATCAAGTATATCCAGCGCTCTTTGCTTAACTAACTGTACTACTTAGATTCTAGTTTATTATACTGTATTGTAATTGTATTGTACTAATCTTACTCGTGGAGATTTTCTCCTTGGGCATCCATTGAAAATGGGCTCTGCTTGGACCAGTGGAATATCCCGGTTAACAAATGCCAATAAATAAATAAATAATAGGGGTTTATGATTAAGGTGAGTGAAGGAGTTTTAGGATTAGGGTTAGGGACAGGGTTTTAGGGTTATTAAAAGTTTAGGATTAGTGTTAAGAGTATTGTGGTCAAGGATGGAGTTTTAGGGTTTGGGAGATGTCGCTCTCCTACTTTGGACACAACAGAAGAGTCTTTGTGGGTTCTGTTCAAGCAGCTTTATTATAAACAAACACAATATGATAGAAGTTAACTGGCTTTAACTTAAGTAACTTATATACAAACTAACTTCTGCGATCATACATGCTCACTCTCTGGCTGCACTCTCAAAATGGCACTGGGAATAGCACATGCCCAGTATTTATATATGTACGCACAGTCCTTAACATGCTTCTTAAAGACACAGCACATACACTCTTATCTACATCCTCCTCCTTCTTTGAGAAATAGATCATGGAACGTTATGAATCTATTTGGCATGCAGGTATTACAAGTAGTTCTTTGTCATGCAATTATACAACAGTAGGTACATATATACAGTTAGTTCACGTTGCCGTGTATTTCACACTGGGCCGGGATATTCGACCATATCATGTGACATAAAACTGGGAAAAAAATGGGAATTAGGTTTAGCAACTGGAGCTGTCTCTACAGAATGTTCAACCCTGGAAGTATTTGAAACATCCTCAGGAATGGAAGTAGAGGATGAAACCTACTCTGGGATGCGAACAACATTTGGTTTGTTCTGAGATCTAGAGTCTGCATCACAGGAACAATGTTGTGATGATGATTCTGGTACAGGAAGAAGATTCCTGCAATTTCTCCTGTATTCCACACCCTCAGATTCTACAAAATAGGATCTCTGCTTGGTACATATGCCTATAATGTGACCAGTCCAGTCGAAACATTTTGCCATTTGTATTCTCAATGTCTCACCCTCCCTCAACAGATGAAGAAATCTGCTCAATTTATCATAACAGGACATCTGGACAGACCACTTCTTGAATAACTGAGCCTTGATGGTTTTGTTGTTCTTAGCTTTAGGCCTCAATAGACTGGAACTAATAGGTAGCATCATTTTGGTTTGCCTGGTTAGAAGTCTTTGAGCACATGAGCCAAGTATATCATCACAGGGTATGTTTCTGAGATTAAGTAAATTCAAAAAGACATTGATATTGTATGCTTTGACCTTTCAAGTAATTGTTTTGCACTCTGCACTGTATGTTTAGCTATCCCATTTGACTATGGATATTCAGGACTGCTAGTAACATGTACAAAATCCCATTCTCTTGCAAATTTCTGAAACAACTGACTAGTAAATTGAGTACCATTGTCAGAAATAACTTTGTGTGGCCTACTATGGACTGAGAAATGACATTTCAGCTTGATAATAACAGTACTGAATGTTAGGTTAGGTAAAGTCAATCTCAAACAAATTTGAATAAGAGTCTACCAATACTAAGTAGTGCTGATTGTCCCATTCGAAGACATCAGTGGCTACGGTTGACCAAGGTAGTTTAGGAACCTGACTTAGCTAAAGTGGTTCTCTTTGCAAATGCGGTCTAGTACTATTGCATACTGAACAAGAAGAAAGTACTTTATCAATGTCTTTCAGCAATGAAGGCCAAAATACTAGTTCTCTCGCTCTTCTCTTAGTGGATGTGGAACCTGGGTGACCACGATGTAAAATCTGGATATATTCTTGTTGTATGGAAGCAGGAACAACCATTTTAGGGCCTTTGAAAATAATGCCATCTTCCATCAACATTTCATCTCTGTAAGGAAAATAGGTTTACACTTCAGGTGGTACACTAGATTGCTTTGATGGCCATCCAACATTAATGTAGTGATTGAGCTTTTGCAAAATTGGATCAGTCTTTGTGTGATCTCTCAGCTCATCAAGCCTAGTGGTAGAGAAATTACACACTGCCATTGTGTCAAAGTTAAAAAATTCTCTGCATCAAGCTGTTCCATCATATTTGTGGGTGATCTGGATTAGGTAACAGCCAGATAAAGTAGTTTTCCTTTCGTATAGACCATTTTGAAGTTGCACTTAGTTTGAGCATCTTTTTTGTAATCTTGCTGGAGTTGAATGCACAAGCTTCTTTAGAATAGTAACTAGTGGTTGGTGGTCAGTTTCAATCTGAATAGCTTGACCATAAATATAATCATGAAACTTTAAACATGCAAATACTATTGCCAAAAGTTCTTTCTCAATTTGAGCATATTGCATTTCAGTTTGTGTAAGTGTTTTAGATGCATAGGCTACTGGTCTGCCCTCTTGAAGAATAACTACTCCAATACCAATTTTTGAAGCATCACAGAAAAGAGTAGTGGGTTTATTCACATCATAGTATCTTAATATAGGTGGGGTGGCAATTTTCTGCTTAAGGTCTTCAAATGCCTATTGGTGCTGTTCTAATCATGACCATGTAATGGTTTTGCACATCAGCTCTCTTAAAGATGCTGTCAACTCACTGAAATCTGGTATAAACTTGCCTAAATAGTTGACCATGCCTAGGAAACACTGTAGAGCTTGAATATTATCTGGTGCAGACATCTCAAGGATAGCTGCTTGCTTGGTTGGGTCTGGTATCAAGCCAGTACTGGTAAATAAATGACCTACATATGTAACTTCTGGTAGTCTGAATTTACACTTGAGAGGACTGAGCTTCAAATTTACTTCATGTGCTCTATTTAGAACTCTTTAGGTTTCTGTCATGCCCTGCTTCACCATTGCCTCCAACCAATAAATCATCTACTATTATGGCACAAGGATAACCCGAAAAAAGTGCTCCATTGCACACTAGAAGACTTCACTTGCAGAATTTATTCCAAATGGCATCCTTAGGAATCTGTATCTGCCAAACGGGGTACCAAAAGTGGTTAGTAATGAGGATATGCAATCAAGCATCACTTGCCAAAATGATCTTTTTGCATCCAAGACAGAAAAAAACAGTGGCATTCGGTATTAGAGCTGCAACCTCTTTGGCTATACACATTGTACGATACGGTATCCTCAATGCTTTGTTCAAACCTCTTGGGTCAATATATATTCTGATTTCATCTGAGCCTTTTTTGTGAGCTGCTACCATAAACGACACCCATTCCGTTGGTTCTGTAACTGGACAAAATACACCTTGCTGTACCATTTTATCCAACTGAGCCTTAACTTTATCCTGCACAGCTATCGGAACTCTTCTTGCTAGTCTAACTTCATGGAGTACACAACTGGAAGTTTACCCATCTTGTCATTGAAAACATCAGCATACCCTGAGAAAACATTCAGAAAAACTGGAACTAGGATATGCACTTATGTGATGAACTTCTTTGGTAAAAGTAAGCAAATTCATTCTCAAACTGTCTTTGAGACCCAATAAAGACTGTACTGGTCTTCGAACTACATAGAATAACAAGTTGCAACAGTTCTTGGCCAAATAACATGAAAGCATTACTGAGCCTTTGGTTTGAATTTCTTCACCTCCATAAGCAACAAGCTTTGCACTACTGGACACATTAAGTTGCTCATTAGTTCTCACTTTAGCAAATGTGCCTACTGATACAACATTACACTTTGAACCAGTGTTTACCTTAAGCTCTTTAGATTTACCACTGATCCGGACTGTACAAAACACTTCACTCTTTTGTCAATAAATTCACTGCATCAACTCTCTCATCACTTACTGATACACCATCTACACAGAAAGTAGACTGCTGCAACTGTACTTGATCAATTTGCTTTTTTTCTGTGACCTTTCTTTACAACTGTGTGGGGTTTACTTGATTTGCAAAACTTTTGAAAATGGTTCCATTTTTTTACACTCGTGACATTGCTGACCAAATGCTAAGCATTTCTCTCTTCTGGACTCATGATTGGCACCACAGTTATGACTGTTAACAATAAAGCTGGACTTGGGTTTTGCTGATTCATGCTTGTACTGCATTGATCATGCTTCTTTAACTGAAGTAGTCTTAGAACTTGCTGGAAAACTATGTGGTTTCCCAGGTGAGCCAGCAGGGGGTGTGGCTGCCATGTGCTTAGGCCTACTTCTATTTACCACGTGTTGTATGCTATCTACATTTGCTCTACAGCCTGCTGAAACAATGCTCATCACTTGTAAGCATGCTTGCGTGTTTTTTTGTCACTTCATGGATTTGACAAATTTCAGTGACTTTATTCAATATTAATCACTGTCACGAACCAAAATCTTTCTCACAGCAGCACTATTAATACCACACATGGGCCTGTCCTTTATTAACTCATCTTTCAAGTCACCAGACACATGTTGGCTTTGTTTCTCAGGTCAGTTATCTAAGTTGCAAAAGTTTACACTGGTTTCTGATCTCTCATGTAAAACAACTGCCTCTCTAATGTAATATTTGTTAGTGGGGTTACACATTAGTCATGACAGTATCTTGCAAGGCAATTCTTTACTGTGCAAGAAACACTCTGCAATGGCGGCACTTTGCAAATAGACACACCCAGCACAGGAAACTTTTTGAAATGGCTATACTTTGACTGTACTTCACAAAGTAGTTGCATTTTACGCACATATAAACTGTTCAGAATACATGCACAGTAGTAAGCACTTTTAGACACTTTGAGATACTTTGAATAACTCTAGTTATGCCCTTGATACAATACAAAGTCATAGTTAAGCCAAAACACAGCACTTTGCCGAAAAAAATGCAGTTGCCTTGCTATATTTACACTTAATGTGCCCTTTTTCTGCCCTTATTATATTTGTTTTGCTCGTTTAATCTCTTTTCATGCCCATTGTACTTTTTTGTGCTCATTTTACTCTAAATATACCCATTTTGCCTCAAACACACTCATTTTGCTTTAAACGTACTTATCTTGCTTTTCTGATATAATTTTGTCAAATATCTCAATTTTAAACATTTCCCTTTAGTTAATAAACCTTTTGTGCCTCCTGCTTGTTTAATAATGTGGTTTGTGCCCTTGCAATGCTCTGTTTTATCTTTTTTATAAAATAAACAGTTTGTGCGAATTCTCATTACCTTTCTTTTCTGGCTCCTTTTTGTGCTCGTTTCTCTTAGTTTACCTTCACTGTCATCTCTGCACCTTATGGCTCTGAATATCATTCTCTGGAATCCCGGTTCTGACACCATGTCGCTTTCCTACTTTGGACACAATAGAAAAATCTTTGTGGGCACTGTTCAGGCAGCTTTATTATATACAACCACATCACGAGATAAGTTAACTGGCTTTAACTTAAGTAACTTAAATACAAACTAACTACTGCAATCATTCATAATCACTCCCTGACTGCAGTCTCAAAATGGCAATGGGAATAGCACATGCCTGGTATTTATATGTGCACCTCAGTTCTTGACATGTTTCTTAAAGACACAGCACATACACTCTGATCTACAGGAGAGTTTTCAGGATTATAAATGGAGTTTGGAATTAGCGTTGGAGTTTTAGAGTTAGGGAGTGGGTTTAGGATTAGGGTCGTGATTGCAGTTTTGGGTTACCACCTGTCCCACTTTAGGAGGGACAGTCCCTCTTTGGGCAGGTGTCCTGCAAAAAAGTGAGAACATGGCAAATATCCTGAGATTTTATAACAAAAATATTTCTATAGTTTCTTTAACAGTTGCATAAAACAGTTATTTTGTATCTGAAACTCCTAAATGTCATAAGAAGCAGAATAAACAACAAAAAAGTGAAGTTATGTCCTTTGTACTGGCCCTGGGTATATTTTGCCCTGCAAAATCTAACATTTCTACAAAAAATGTCCCACTTTGGGCATTTGAAAAGGTGGCAACCCTATTAGGTTTACGGTTGGGGATTATAAGAAAATATCGCGCAACATAAAGGAAAACGTTACAACAACGGCATTTAGTCATAGTAAACGGCCAAATAAGAAAACTATTTCTTGTTTTTAAGAAAAGACTGATACTACATCTCTGATATGTCTAATGATAATGGGATTTTTGTATGTGTTTAGTTTCAGTTGTTTGATTTAGATTTAGTTTAAATGTAATATTTTATTTAAAAAAAAATAAATAAAACCAGGAAAATAAACTAAACATGATGACAGCGATCACTGCGTTATAGCTAAATCGCAACGGCGGTATGGTACAAATAATCTCCACAAAAATTCCAAGTTGGATGCACCACTTTATTCGGATTCAGCAAACACCTTTTGCAACATTAAGTATTTTTGACAAATTTCAATGCAATTTGCTCATCACGAATCACCATTTAAAATGTCACAATAGAGACAACAAACCTTAACTCATCAACACAATACAGTTACACCTTTAATTTTTATCTCTTTAAACACTTACCAAAGAAGTATGTCCGCGTTAAGCTGCTACCGTAGCAACACAAACTTTGCCCTCCCCCGCCCGCAGTTGTTTAGAACGTCATCACGCACAACTTTTCGGTCTCTAGCAAAAAGTACCAGAAAGTTTTGTTTTGACATTATTTCTATATGTGTAAATATGTTTTTTTTTTGTTCTGGTATTCTAAACTTTATTTACAGCATACGATGTAAGTTCGTGCTGTGAATTTGCTAAGACTTCCCGAAGTTAGTTTTCAGTTTTACCGTTTCCGTATTTTAGAAGGACGTGGATATGCAGCTTTAACTTTGTACACGGATGTTTGTTCTGTTAATGCGTTATGAAGACTGTTATTAGCAGTGTTTGGACGTTTTACAATGAAACACCGACCTTTGACACTTGGGTAGGTCGTAACCCACTTTCACTTTGCTTCGTGTTCTGTTGCCAAAACTTGCTGGTGTGAGTGCTAGCTTGGCAGGTATGGGGCAATGATTGGTCTTTATTCTAGAGTGGGTGGGATTGTGATCTATCCCATTTGTGAGATAATTTGGGCCCTTTTGAGGTGGCTGTAGCTGTGATACCTTCTCATCTGTTGGTTGTTAGGTAGTACAATTTTCCCCATCCCCACTTTATTTTGTTGTTTAGGTGATGTTTCGACAGAGACATCAGGAGCCCCATGTCTTATCAACTTGGTAACTTTAGAACTGAATGAAGTTTATGTTAAGCGTCATTAATAATCTTTATTCTTGTATACAGTACTTTTTATCGCCGATTGCTATTTTTTTTGACTTGGTAGCTCAGGTTATTATTTTCAAGTGCATTGCGTAGACGTTCAACAGGCAGGGGGACTATGACAATAACAGAACGTAGTTTGTAAATATATGTGTTTGGTACACGGCTGAGTGTACTGGTAAATGCCTGTTTACTCGCAAACCGGAGGTACGAACTTTACACTTTAAGGCAGTCGAGTCGGTCTCTTCATAGCTCTCACTGAGTTGGGGATACTTTTAAAATAAAATTATTTGAGTCATTGATAGAATAAGAAAATGTAAATTAATGCACTTGTTCTCTGAAGTAAAAGAGGTCTGTAACTCCTAATTGTTATTTTTATTAAGTAATAAAAATAACCGTTAGGAGACCTCTTCCCACACCACTACTCCAGACCCAACTGGTTTCAACCATAATAACTCCAACCAGATCCCTGATGCCTTTAATAACTACTTCACTGAAGCCATTCTAACTCTGGCCAATTCTTTACCACCTTTCACAACTTCCCAAACTAATATCTGCAGTACTTCATTTCCTACCTTTCAGATACAACCTGTATCTACATCCCTCATCTGTAAGCTACTTCAAAAACTGAAACCTTGCACCCCTTCTGCTGACAGTCTCCCATCTGAATTCCTACAAATAGCCACAAAAGCCATAGCCTATCCAATCTCTATTCTTATTAACAGAACTATCTCAGAAGGCAAAATCCCTGCTCTATGGAAGATATCCCACATCATCCCTCTACACAAAGGTGGTCCTTCTACTGAGCTTTCAAACTATCGCCCTATTGCTTTACTGTCCCCTTTAGCTAAGATCATGGAAAAATGTATTCACAAACAATTACTTAACCACTTACTAAAAAATAACCTACTTGCAAACTGCCAACATGGCTTTAGGCCATTCCATAGTACATTGACTGCCCTCTTATCCTTTACTGACTCTATATATAAAAATCGTAACAATAACTCTTTTTCCTCTGCACTATTTATTGACCTGTCAAAAGCCTTCGATATGGTTAACCATAACTTACTACTAGACAAGCTAAATGCCCATTCTCTCGACCCTCAAGCTATACAATGGTTTAGGTCTTATCTGGAAAATAGACAGCAAGCAGTACTTCGGCAGAACAATCTGTCTTCTCTACTCCCAGTTAATATTGGAGTACCCCAGGGCTCTATCCTAGGTCCCCTACTCTTTTCTTTATTTATTAACAATCTACACATGAACATACCTCAAGCCACCTGCATTCAATATGCTGACGACTCCACCTTAATCTGTACAGCCAAGAATATAGCCACTCTCCACTCCCTTACCCAAACTGTTTTTCAAAATGTTGGAAACTGGTTTATGCAACACTGCCTCCTCCTAAATCCCAAAAAAACTAAACTACTACTTTTTACCCCTACTCACAAATCACCTACTCCTTTCTTCTCTATAACCTCTAACAGTGGTACCAACATTACCCCAGATACTACAACCTGCCTACTAGGTGTAACAATTGATAATCGTCTCAGCTATGATGAACACATCAACTCCACTATAAAGTCTGTTAACAAAAAACTTGGCACCCTCTATAGAATCAAACCCTTCCTTACCCCTTCTGCAAGGAAAACTATTGTCCAAACCCACCTCATTTCTACCCTTTTATATGCCTGTGTTATATAGACTAACCTATCCACAAACAACCTCTCTAAACTCTCCACCTGCTATAATAGCATAGCTAGATTCATCACAAGCTCCCCCTTTAAAACTCACCACTGCCTTAACCTCAAACAACTAGGATGGCTAGAATTGAAAAAACATATACTCTGTCAACAATTTACTTATTACTCAAAAGATCCTATACCACCCTAACAACACCCATATCCTCACTAATCTAATTACACCATATACAAATCTATCCACACTGCACTCTGCTAATAAGCTTCTAGTTTCCTCAAAGCTAATAACAAAGCTGGGGATTCACTCTTCTCAAACACTGTAGGAAAAATTTGGAACCAGCTTCCCTCAGAATTATCTTCCCTTGCTTCTACTTCTCTTTTTAAAAAAACATCTTAAAGAACATCTAAAAACTCACCGGCTTTGTCCATGCACTAACCCAGACTGATATTTCTCTTCACTTTTACTCTTACCCCTTTCCCTACTCCTGTAACCTATGTCTCCAAAACTAGTTGCTACTCTTTCTTTGCGTTTTGAGAATAACATTGGGGTTCTCTTCCCCTACCTGAGACTTGCTCATATCTTCTACTGTGTTTTATATAATTATTTAGTAGAATTTTTACTAAATCTGTTATAGTTTAAAAATGTATTATTATAACTGCTTTTAGACTAATACTTGACTGTACTGTGATTCTTTATGTTTCTATGCATTGTTATCTTTGTCACTGTTCATGCTTGGAGCTTTTCTCCCCGGGCCTCTACTGAAAATGGGCATATATCCAGCTAGACTAGCCCGGTTAACAAATGTAAAATAAAATAAATAAATAAATAAATACATTTCTGCAAAGATTTCAATTTAGTAGGGATTAAGAGGAATAGAGTTAAAATTGAGTCAGAAGTCGGGGGGGGGGGGGTGTCCCAGATAAAATCTGGCACAACTGAGAGGTCTGAATCTAGTCAGTGAAAATGTTTTAATTAATTAATTAATTAATTAATTAATTAATTAATTTATTTATTTTTTTTGCATTAAATGTCCGTTTTTTCTTGTATTGCTTTGACTTTGTATCTTTGGCATGTAAAGCGCTGAGGAATTTAAGTAGTCTAGTTCATTTGAACATGATGCTGTGTCATGCATGTAAAATTCTGTACGATAACATTGCCAGTAGGTTGGCATAAGCAAAAGCTGAAGTCATCAAGATCTGGCTTATGATATGTGGGCACCACTTTAAACAGGTTATTTACATGTAGTTGTAAGAATGATGCTCGTACTAATGTTGAATTTTTGACTTGCTCCTGAAGTGCATCTGTTATATAATTTATGGACCTAGCTGATTATGTTTTGAAATAAAGAGAAAAACCTTGTCGTAGCAGGGTTTGTATTTGAGAAAGTACAGTTGTGTAAAATCTTACCATAACGGTAGATGTCCTTGCCTTCACTGTTGCAGTATTCCTTACAAATGGGATTCCCTGCCGTGAAGCCCTCCATCTGGCCAGCTTACAAAAGTCTACCATTGCTTTAAGGTACGCTGAACGTCACCTGCACACTCCTTGCATAAGGTAGGGCATAAAGGTGATGTTCAGGCTTACCATTCTTAGAACAGATTGCCGCAGTAGGAACCGCAATCCAAGGAAAACCAAGGAGAATCTGCACAGCCAGGAAGGGGAAAAGACCAAGGGGATGGAGGGAGGGAGTGAATATTGCAGCAGTGAAGGCAAGGACATCTACCGTTATGGTAAGATTTTACACAACTGTACTATGTCCTTACATTCACCGCTGCAGTATTCCTTACGAATGGGAGAGTGCAAAAGCTCAAGAAGAAACCAGTGAGGAGGACGCAGCAGAGCCCTCCAAGAAGCCTTGAAGAATGGCTGTAGCAAAACCAGCTCTAGCTCTGGACATCCAACTGGCAATGTTTGGTAAAGGTATGCACAGAAGTCCAGGTACCAGCTTCAAGAATAGAATTAGGGTCTAAGCCTATGAAAAAAGCATCCAAAGAAGCAACAGCTCTAATGGAGTGAGCCTTTACAGAGGAAGGAAGGCTCTCACCATGAAAGAAACAATCGTCAGGCACCCTATAAACCTGTCAGACTTCTGGGGGCAGAGAATCCGGTGGTTTAGAGGCAGTGGAAAAAACGTCCAATAAAGCTGGCAAGACAGAAGGAATGGACACAGGTTTAGGAGATTCCATCTGCAGTAACTCATAGTATCTGATATGGATATCCAAAACCTGGGCACAATCCCACTTAAAAAAAATTACATCATCCTAGAAATCGTGTCCCCAAAGGAAATTTCCTCAGAAGGATTGTCTAGAGTATGAGAATCCTCCTCAGACCTGTAGTCTAAAGGAGAAAGAATCTGGGTAGAATAAAGATGGGAGTCATCATCAGAAACCATCTCAGAAGAATGCAGTTCTCTGGGCCTTTTAGGGAAAGAGGCGGACTAAGGAGGAGCAGGAACTGAAACCCCTTAATAAGGCCGCAACGACAGTAAAGCATTAAGTAACCCCTGATTAAAACTCTGCTACTCACTTTATAGATAGGAGCAGAAGAAACATGGTTAGTTTTCCATTTCTTCTTTTTTAAAGGGATAGTCGTCTTAGAAACCTGAGAAGACCCAGACTCAGGACAGCATTCCACAACCGCAGTAGGACATCTTCCCTAAAGAGAAACTGCAGGACCCCCACGACCCCTCAGAAACAGTCAACCGTGGTTCCCTCAGAACGCCTAAAATGGGCACCTGCAAAGCCTCGGACGTGCTGCTCACCAGATCCTCACCAGCCTCCAACCCAGCCACGGTAGAAGAATCTGACAAAACAACTGGGTGAGCCTCCAGGTACATAATAACCTCAGGAGAAACTCCTGGCAGAGGCTGGACAGAGGAAGAAGGTATTACATTATAAACCACCTTTTTCCCAGATGGCTGACCCTTGGGACAGGAAGTTCCATCCATAGTACCTGCAACAAGAAGCTTAAGTCGCTGGTTCTCAAGGTATAAGGAAAGGAAAGAAAGCCTACTATGAAGAGTTTTGGGGACAAACGCCTGACAAATTGAACAAGACCTGTGATCGTGAGCAGCACCAAGGCAAAAAAAAACACTTATTGTGGCAGTCTTTATGGGGAATCAGTCTCCCACACTAGCATTTACCCTTTCTGGATGACATTAACCCCAAACAGCACAAAACAAACAGAAAAGGTAACCAAAGACCCTACTGGATACTTATCTGCCCGACTGGATACTTATCTGCAACTGTGAGAACTCCAGCAAACAAGAGTAAGCACAGAAAGGCCAACAAACAGAAAAATGGTAAAAAAAAAAAAAAAAATGGATGTATGCAACAGACCAGCGGTTAAAACAGCATTCAGACTGGTGTCAAAGAAGTTATGAGGATGGTACGCCTGAACGTCACCTTTTTACCCAGCTTTATGCAAGGAATGTGCAGGTGACGTTCGGTGTACCTTAAAGCAATGGTAGAAGTTTGTAAACTGGTCGGACGGAGGGCTTCATGGTAGGGAATCCCATTCATAAGGAATACTGCAGCAGTGAATGTAAGGACATTCTCCGTGTTATAGCTAGGTGTGATTTACCCAATTATGCAGTCATTAGTAAGTCAGTAAATCCACCGACCGCTTTACTTTTTTTTTTTTTTTTTTTTTTTTTTTTTTTTTTTCAGTTTTTGCCACTTTAACTGACAAAATGTGTTATGTCTAGTAAAAGCAGACAGTGGCTGAGTAAAGAATAAAATGTTCAGTTATTCCATTAAAGAAAGGCAACCCAATTCCTTCTCTGTAAAAGGAAGTACTTTTGAGGTGCAATATACTTGGCAGAGTGTGTCTAAATTTGTAAGAAAACAAGAAACCTATGGTATAAGGAACAACAAATGAAAATATTTGTGATTGTTATTTTAGTTTTCAGAGTGGGGTAAAACACTGAACCCAAGTGATCCTTTCTAGGTTAAAGTTGGGGAAAGAATGAAAGGAAAGAACAAAACAAAACTGATTACAGTGCATGTGCAGTAAATTTTGAAACAGGTAATTTTAGTTTGTAAAAATTGGGTTACAATGAACATACTGAGTAAGTGGCAATGTGATGTCTTTGAAAACAATGATTATAAATGTCCAAATATCATAATTGAACTACAGTTCCAAAATATATACAACAAATCAGCCGCTGATTTATCTTTTATGTAGTGCACAAAAGGTTTGGTATGTTCATAGCCAGTAATTTATGGGAGGACAGGCAGGCAGACATAAGAATAAATTCATTTGTTGGTGTATGCATTTGGAATATGAAAGCATTTTTTGTGGATTCTTTAAGGTACTATCCCAATTTAGAAGGGTAATTTTTTTTTTTGGCTTGCTGCCAGCAGATCCACTTGTTCCCTCGGTCTTTTGGTCCTGCCTTATCTCTTCCTGGTTAATCCTGACCATGTTCATAGATGTGTCTGTACTAAAGTAACTACCACTAGATCCTTTTTGTAAGCATAGCCATGCATACCTGTGCATGTCTGGGGGTTGGTTAGGAGATAAGACTCTGACTGTGGTGCAGCTTCATACGGCTGCTGGGGAGTGTTTCTGCATGATTTCCCTACCTTGTGCACAAGCCTGGTGAAATCTTAAGGGTGTAGACCTGCAGTGAGCATCAGCACTCAACCACTCTTCTTATTTCTGCAAAGGACCCATGTTAGCAGGATGGCCTGTCCACCCACAAAAATCATCCACAGTGGTATGCCCCTGCATGTGGCCTTCCTGTCTGTTCCCCATGATTGGCATTCCCATCCTCCCCTGTCAGCACCTCAGATGCCTAGACCCCTAATAGAAACTAGGTCACCTGGGTCATAGTCATGGTTTTATCCCTACTCCACAGCACTAGCTTATTTAAAAGGATGCTTGCATCTTGGTTCATAGGCGTTTACTATGCTAATGACAACAAGGGCCTTTATAAGCCTAGCCATGCATCCCAAATCTCTGACAAGTTCTGATAACCTTGATAAGTGTAAGACTGGGCCTGAGATATGAACCATTTACAACTTACTTGTTTGCATTAGAGACATAGATGCCAAGTCGGGGATGAATTTCCGGTTTCCCATCCAATTGTCCAAGTTGCACTTGAATTGGGATAGAGGGGAACTCTGCTTCACATGGATGGGGAGCCTGTTTCATAGACAGGGTAGTCTCTGGGATACATACCTCTCTCTCCAGCAGGTCCTATTTCTATCACAGGCAAGATTTAAGTCTTTAGAATGGGTAATTCTGATACTGTTTGTTTTGTGGATATGCAGGAGGTCCATCAAAGTGGTGTCTGACAATGCCCTGTATGCCAGGCATAGATCTCCAGTTAAACGCCTGTAGGAGACAGAACAGGGATAGGGCCTCAAGGCCGTCTGCATAGAGCATATTACTTACGCCCTGTATTCTTTTAGTGAGGAACCTCTGTGGACATTCCAGTTGTTGGATATGCCTGGTTAGGTACATACCAAATGGGGCATTGTACTCAATGATGGGTCTGATGAATGCCGAATACAGTGGAACAATGACTTCCTTGAACCTAGATGCCATACTTTTGTTTAGAAAGTTGTGCAACATAGAATGATTTCCTCACCACTGTAGACACGTGATTATCAAAGGCTAGTTTACTATCTGTGTGTGTCCCTAAGTTCCTGACTACTAGGTCAACTCTAAGGGGTGTGTTGTTAGTATGATAGTAACCAGAGATGGATGACTTCCCAAAGGATACTATTATACATTTCTTGGCATTTAGCTTTAGTCCATGGCTCGGACTCCAGTTGTTTGTCTGTGTTAGCCCCTCCTGGAGAACATTTGTATCAGCGTGAGATGCAATGACCACTCCTAATTTGCAAATGTCTGCAAATTTAGTCCGCCAGAGACCACTGACATTGGCCTTGACTTCTGAGAAGTATATGCCAAAAAGGAGTGATCTAAGGACTGATCCCTGAGGGTCTCCACTTGTGACTGGCCTCTTTGTATTCTAACTTCCTAGGCCCTGTCTGTGAGCCAGTTGGCTATCCACTGGGTGACATATGAGGTTGTACCTATTTGTCATCAATGACCAAGTGGGGTATTGTGTCAAATGCCTTGGTCAGGTCAAGGTAGGCAGTGTGAATGATTTGCCCGCATCCATTGCTTTGGTAACTTTCTCAAAGAACTCCACCAGGTTGAGTAGGCATGATCTTCCCTTGACAAAACCAAATTTGGTTGGTTCCAGTGTCTGGAGGTTTACTATATCTCTACAGATAATTTCCATGGCTTTACATGCAAGACTAGTGGGTCTGTAGTTTCCAGTGTCTGTAGATGTCCCACCTTTGTGCAGAGGGATGACTGTTGCCTTTTTCCATTTATGAGGCACGGTCTGTTTGGAGGCTACAGTTAAATAGTAATTCCAGAGGCCCTGATAGGTCATGTTTCATGCTGTTTAGAAGGCATCCTGGGATATTGTCTGGGCCCATTGATGCAGTGTTCTTGGTCTTAGAGCATTAAGGACCTGTCCCCTAGTGATAGTAGGGGGAGTTATATTTGGTGATGTTTCCAGAGGGAAGGATGAGGGAGAGAGAGGAGTAAAGTAGAAGCTGAATTTATCAACCAGGAGGTTTGCTATATCTTATGGTTCAGTATAGGTGGCTCCATTTACAATGAGCTCTGCACACAACTGGTGTGTGTGTATGAGGTTGCAGACATAGCCAAAGAATGCTTTGTGGTTGTCCTTGGCCTGGGAGGCCAAACCTGCCTCAAATTTGGCTTTGGTAGACTTTATTTGCCCTCTGAGTTGTTTTGTTTAATTTGAGAGTGCTTTTATCCTGCTGGGTGCTGCACCTCCTAATTTTTGCCATGATTTTCTTCTTCTTGTACATCTGATTGATTTTGTGATTCCACTAGGGTGGCTTGTTTTTTGAGTTAGTTCTGTACTTCTTCCTGGTGGGTACAGCTGCCTCTATGCAGCTGTTAACATGCTTGTACAAGGTTTCTGTGAACGGTTCTGCATAGACAGAAGTGTTCTCAGGGTTTTTTGGGGCTTGAAACTTTGCCAGGTTCTCACTTAACAGCAGGAGGTTAGCCTTAGAATAGTTCCTGAATATTCCTGGTTTAGCTGGGGGTCCAGGTTTTATTTTTACTTCAAAGGAGACCATTTTGTGCTCCGACCTTACCAGGGAAGGCATTACAGTACAGGATGTGCAGCAGTCTCCCATATTAGTGAGGACCAGACCCAGTATGGTTGCACCCCCTGTTTGGTATACTGTGTATTGACTAGCTGGCACAGGGAGTTTGCAAAATTCAGGAATCTCTGTGCATGTACGTTTGGTGTTGTATAGGATTCCACGTATGTATGTTGTTGTTCCATAAGAATTTAAGTATAGTCTTAACTTTTTTAAAAACTCTGCCTGCCAACCATCACTTCATGATCCGTTAGCTCATTCATTCTTCATGGGAGAAGATCTGTTCTAAGCCTATTCCTTTCCTGTGAGGTGAGAGAGGTGCTTGTGGAGCTATTATTTAAGGCATGTTTTGTGAATGTGGCCTAACTCCACTTTCTGGTGGTAAGTAACCCATCTTCACTGCAAGTGGATTGCCTGTGCCCGCTAATGTAGAGGAGTGCCTGCTCCTTGACATGAGTTTGCAAAGGCTACAACATTGGCTTGGGTTGAACCACCTGTGTCACTTTCCCCTGTAGGGGAGTTGTCCAGGCTACATACCCCTGGAGCACCAGGTCACCACAGTGGGAGGAATCGCCATAAATCCTCCCTTCAAGGTGAATGTACTGATGTAAGTCACACATTTCTCACCTACCCCTCCCTTTCTGTTCCAACTTCCTGAGCTGCTAATCGATCTTGGGTATTGCAGGTCTGGACTTTATCCATTTGTGACACAGAGCCAGGTTAGAGAGAGTCTTAATTTAAATAAACTTTTTCAAAACATCATTTACTTCAGTAATAACAATCTTCCATAGACAAAAGAAAATAAGTGTTATAGAAATAGAAGAAGCTTGTAGAGACTTCATTTTTCTATTGATGCTTTTGCAAGATTAAATATAAATGTAGACCGAGCCTTAAGATCTTCTTTAATTTTATTATGCATTTCACTGGTATTGATGTGTGCAAATGAAGTTAGGTCAGCCTTCTACTTAACTCCAAGATATTTTAATTCAAGTGCAATGTTAATTTTTGATGAGAGGTTGGTGATATCACATCCATTGATATATGTGTGTGTGTGTGTGTGTGTGTGTGTGTGTGTGTGTATATATATATATGTATGTATATATATATATATATATATATATATATATATATATATATAATTTTATTTATTTATTTATTTTTTAATTTTGTATGCTTTTTTTTCCCCTCCTGCTGCATAATTCTTTGGGATTCTATGCAGTGTCCCACATCCACTACTGGTTCTACCAGCCATCTCCTAACCGCTGGACTTTTTTCTTTGATAAGGCTGTTGCTTTAGTGGATCTTGTAGTCAGCCACATCCCCCAGGGCATTCTTATCTGCCATGGGGTTCCCGTATTACCAGCCCCATTAGCCCTGGGTGGATGTACAGCAGCTCAGCGATGTCCACTACCAAATTCCTCCCTCTGAACCACTCTTCCAAGTGCGATGTCCATATCCTCCACCTGGAGTCATTACAGGAGATGTGCACAGGACCGGCCCTCTCCACCTGGGATGGTAATCCCTGCTGCTCACTCAAAGCCAGGTTAACTGGACCATAGTCTGTCCAGCAGTATAGAGGAATAAAGCCTTATCAATGGATAATATTTACTGGAAATAGTTGATTTATTGACAACAATTTTGTAAATGGATGCTTTACTCCTGAACAATTTTTAAGAATTATTGCGGGGCATCTTTGCTCCCCACCAATTGTAATTTCCTCCTTGATGAGACCAGACCACAGATCAGTCACATTCACATTAAGACTGAAGTGGGTGGCATCCACCAGTACCTTAGTATTCAGAGATTTTGTCAAGGCTAATCTACTAAAACTGACTGACTGACCAGGCTAAATTCAAAAGCCTCTTCCACCTTGACAGCCCCATTGCTTATGCAGACTCCTTTACCGACAAAGTCTATGCATGTGTAAATATTTGTATAGATGGATCTGTCCATTTTGGAAGTAGATGGAACACCAGATTTAAAAAACAAACCCCTAAGGTGGAATCCTAAAACAAACAGGTTCTACAATAAAAGAAACTTAGCTTATCGCATGCAAAAAGTAAATGTAACACTTGGGATTCCAATAGCTCTTTTGCTAAACTTGACATACAATTCCAGACCACAATCAAATCAAAGTTAAATATGGGGTAAAACAGTCACCCATTGAAGGATGACCACAAAACCTTTTTTGAATTATGTTAGAAATCTTCTGAATAATGTCTAGCACCATGCAGAGCTAATAGCAAAGGGACATCACATACTTTGATGAAGAAGACATAACCAATCTGGTAACGGATATATTCTCTTTCAACTTCAACCTGCTGTCCCTGTCCTCCCTCAAATTTCTCAAGAACAAGTCCTGAAGGAACTATCCAAGGCTAACAGCACTTCTATATGGGGCTGGATAACATACCAGGCTGCCTATTGGTCAGCCTGAACATAACTTAACAGACCTCCTTCAAAGATTATTCAGTGTCATTCTCCAGACAGGCTTTATGCCGAATGAATAGAGGACAACAGCAGTCATCCCCTAGCACAAAGGTGGAGCATCAGTGAGTCCGGGTAATTATAGACCCATAAGCCTGAGCAGCCTCAATGGTAAGGCTGTAGAAAGGTTTGTTATGGAATTAGTAAATAAGGACAAGGGTAACGTACAATCTCTTGACCCAAGCCAGTTCATATTTGTCAAGGACAGATCCTGTCTACATGACCTGGTTGACTTCTTCAGCGAACGTTGCTGAAGCAGTAGATAAAGGCAAGTCCATACACACCACACGCCTATGCTTTGTAAAGGCATTTGACAGCATCCCACAGTCCAGAATCATAAATAAACACTTCCAGCTAAATGTAAATCATGTGTAACTCCATGGGTGGCAATGTAACTCACTAGGCAGTAAATTGGCCTACTAACAGAACCCAGAAAATTAAGGTGGACGGCTGTACCTCTTCCAAAAGACCTGACACTAGCTGAGTACCCTAGAATTTAGTCCTTTGGCCACTCCCATTTGGCAAAAACTTCAGAGGGCACCAGAATCCTTCAGGAGGGCCTTTCCCAAACAAATAGCTGCAGCAAAACCACGGATTAAAAGTAAATGCTAAGAAACGTGTAATTGTGTCCTTTGGCAAGTGTGACTTTGCTTGTAACTATCACATTGATGTCACACCCCTGAAAGCTGATTCCATAGATAAGGATTTGTGAACCTTTGTGGACAACAAACTGCTCTTTGATCATTACTTTTCCACTATTGTAAGGAAGTCCTTTTTCATTGCACAGCTTATAGCTAAAGGTTTCGTGTCCGTGCCCAAGAAAGTAATCGTTCTATTGTACTTGGCTGTTATCAAGCCAAACCCAATGTTTTCTTATTAAAAAAATTATTAATAAAGTCAGAAAAACTATGTAGACTTTCTTAAACTATTGTCCCTCTTCTTGGTGTAATATAGGCTGCCTAGAGGTGACTTCCGCCTTGCATGTGGAGACTTGCCCGACTCTGTCCTGTCAGACCTATTATACATTCGCAAGTCCACTGGTAATGTGAACACCTGCCCAAGGGATCTCAGTCTCTTTCTTTTGCAACATAACTAGAACACGTTGGAGGAAAAGGTATATGTCACAGTATACCTCTTTGATGGAATAGTGTTCCACACCACATAAAGCAAAGTGCTGTAGCACTTTTACTCTGTTCAGATGTAATTTGGATGAATGAATATGGAAAATGGAAATTCACCCCTGGTTTAGCACCCGTGTTCCTCCATGGATAGGGGCAACACGTTAATATCCCAACATGTCCTTGTTCGCTCGCCTCTGGGTTATTCGTATGCAAAACACAATAGCAAAAACTACTACTGGATTGTTAGGCTAGGCTTCTTAAGATCCTCACAGATCAGTATCCTGATAAGTACCTGTGAACCTATTATTGTTATTGATTCTGTTAGATTACACAGATGTAACAATGTGCTGTCTGCAGATGTAGTTGTAATTACTATTGTTTAGCATGTTATCCCGGTATGGTTAAAATGTTTTATGATTTTAGGAAAGAAGAGGTTTCAAGGAGTGGGTGGATAAATAAAAATGTGGTTGAAGGTATCCTTTGCTGTTTCCGTTTAATTGGAGTGGAGGTGTTCCCAGTTTCTACAAGGCATGTTGAGGCAGGCTTGTATAATATATTTATGTCTTTAATACAGTTTCCAGGAATTGCAAATATATGAAGTACTGCTTACAAAAATCATATATGTATATTCATGTGTGCAGGTGTCTACAGATAGAGAGTTTGTGTGTATGTATATGTACATGCATACCTATATACGTATGTGTGAATATATGTATAATATGTGATATATATATTTACATATACACTTTGGTCGTCTGTTTATCAACTAAACAGATGGTCATCAGGTGTGCGATATCGACAGCCCCCGGGTAAGGGAATATACCCTTTTCCTCGGGTATTGTTCGATCTTGTAGTTAGGATTGCGGGGGGTGTAGGAGGAAAAACAATGCTTTCTTTGTGTTTATTTTGCATGCACCAAGATTCATTTTTGGTGCATGCGCAGTCTCGTGTCATGATGCATAACGTTGATCAGTTTGAGTTACCATTATGTCTGTCAACATGAGTAGTGTTCGATCAAGTGTGTGTGTGTCTGTGTACACAGCTGAAGGCTTTAATTGTGTGTAATGCAAATACTTTTATATATTTGGCTTATGATTGTGGAATAAGGTTATTTCAAGCATTGTGTCTGCCTTTCATCCTTGAAGCCAGATTTTAATTTATTTTATACAACCAAAAAATAGTGCTCACTACAATATTAAACTTTTTTGAATTTACTGAACTAATCACCAAACACAATAAAGCTTTGAAAAATGTTCCTTATCCATCTTTTAAAACACCAGTACTTTTTCAGGGATGGAACCTAATTTTAAATTAACTGTTACCTTCTCCCTCCCAATCCCATTTGTCTGTATGGTCTTATACCCTCATATTTTCACTGGGAATAAACTAATGTCTTTCTGCTTTTCCCGGTTAGGGGTCGCCACAGCGGAACTCCGTTCCGCTAATGATTAGCAATGGATTTTTACAGTGCCGCGGTGCCAGCCCGACACTCAACCTTCAAAAAAGGCACACCCATTCATGCATGCACATACCTGCATGTCTTTAAATGTCATTCGATAATGTACCCATTCTCACTAATACATTACTTGAGAGACTTTCAAATTTATTATTATTGTTTATTGTATATACTTGTTTGTATGCAATATGTTATTGTATACTGGTCACTGTGGAAACATTTTCAATTAAATGTGTTTTGAGAAGAAATTTGTAGCTATTTGCAAACAGCTAAAGTAAATGCATTTCCATGTCTGTTTTATTAATGATATTTAATACTAATTGTTAATGAGGAGATGGCTTAAACTTGTTCAGTGAATTTGGGCTGGGGCCTTTATAGGTTTATGTGACGAGATGGTCTGTTTCACTTCTTTTAAGGTCAAGTATGTCTTCAGTACTTTAGTAGTACTGTGTCATATTTGGTAAATATTGTGAAATATGAATTCAGTTCAATTTCTGCTGATTTTACATAGATATTTGTTGATTTTTAAACTTTTACAAGTTTGGTGAAACATTTCAAAAACTCTTGTGATTTATGGAGGAAATATTACTAGGAGTATGGTTTACCAGAAATAGTCAAATGTTTAGAGGGAGTACTAACTTGTTCAGCATATCTGACCAAAAGTCAGTATGACACTTTAATTCTGGACATCATTTATATATGGCTAGAATATTCAGGTACTAAAAATCTTCCCAAGGGATACTATAGAAAATATTATTTTCAAAGTGAAGTTGCTTTTAATTTGGATTGCTGCATCATTTCTACTGCTAGATTTCCCAGTTGCAAAAATATTTGGTATCCATTTTTAATTTATCAGATTGGGTGGCTAACATGCATGTTTGTTGAGCTAGACAAATCACTTGCAGTCATATCATAAAACAAATTCTAGAGGAGATTTATTTTCTGAACCACTCAAATGTTATGTACATTCCATAATATTATTTGATCTAAATGTTGGTATTGAATAGTGTTCATGGAAGTTGACAGCCTACTTGTCTTCCAAATGAAAGTGACATTTTTCAAACTCGTATAATATTCTAAGTGTATTGCACCATGGGAAAACATTTGAAATTAGTTGTTGTAATAAAAGAATACTTAACTACCATATTTCTCTGTAAGTAAGACCTAACCAGAGAATAAGGCCTAGCATGGTTTTCCAGGGTGGTCCTGATATAAGCCCCAGTTAAGATAGTCAACAACACACGACGGACATGTTGAATTATAAAATAATATTATTGATGCCTCTTGACTGAGATTATCGTACTCTGCTCGCCATTTTCGGACCATTCAGACACCCAACTTCTTCTCTTTGCAGAAAGTCATAAGATTCTTTCCCTGAGAGTACTCCACAATTCTTACTATAACCCTAATCCTCACTCACACTTGACAGTTGAGATCCTTGGCCCATAAACACTGGCAAGTGTACTTTGATTGGTCAAAGTACAGACAACGCACGTAAAATATGCGCACTTGATAACGAACGGCTGTGGTTGTGTCTTCTTAACCATCGCCATTTTGTGTTGCAACTCCTGTCTCTTAAGTCTTCAATTACCCCTCCCCCCGACAAGATGAGTGCAAAAAGAAAGAGCTATTCCATCGAGTACAAGAATGGAATCGTGGAGGACTCCTGGGGAAAGAATCTGATGGCTTTCTGCAAAGAGAAGTTGGATATCCAAATGGTCTGAAAATGGTGTACAGCGTACGATAGCCTCGGTCAACAGGCTGACGAGGGAAATGCTAAGAAGTGCAAGTGTGAATCAGGTCGGCAACCATTATTTCCTTTGCTGGAAGACCTCATCTGTGAATAGATTGCTAACCTGAGAGCAAAGGCTTTGGTTGTGCACTGGGCTGATATTCAAGCATTTGCCCTTGCAATGGCACCACAGTTAGAAATATCCCCAGAAGAAAAGCATCACACCATTGGCTGGATGACTTCCTTCAGCAATATGAATTGTCTCTAAGAAGATCAACAACACTGTTCAAGCTGGAAGATATTGAAGTTATTAAACGTGCAATTGCATTCAATTCCTTTGTTGATGGCATTGACTTTTTTCTAAATACCAACTCTCCAACATGATTGCTATGGATGAAACTGCAGTGTTTATGGGCCAAGGATCTCAAACAACAATTGATCAGAGGGGTGCCTTGTCAATCTGCATTCCCTCCACTGGTTACGAAAGTGCACGTGTTAACTGTATTTTGGCAATTCGTCTATATGGAAAGAAAGCCCCACCTCTAATCATTTAGTAAGGACAAGAAAGATAAGATTGAACATGTTTCAGGCATTTACATTCTTGAAACTGAAAAAGCCTGGTGCACACAAGCAGTTCTAAGGAAGTGGGTCGATGTAATGCTGCCACTTGTTTTGCGAGGTGGCGAAAAAGGTCTGCTAGTCTGGGATTCAGCCAGCACTCACCGCGCTAAAGACTTGAAGAAATTCCTTGCACAGAGAAGAATAGATCAAATGAGGATTCCCACAGGAATGACTGCCTGTCTCCAAACTCTTGATATTGCAATAAACAAGCCATTCAAGGATCATTTGCGCATGGAACTCAGTATCTACATTGAAAATAGAATGGTGAAAAATCAACATGGAAACTTTGTGAAGCCTAGCCTACAAGAGGTCATGACTTGGGTGAAAAATTCATGGGATAAAATCACTGACAGCTGTGTTGCCAATGCACTATGGGCAGGCTACTTTGACAAACAGTGCTCATTTAAGGAGAGCTGTGTTGCTAGGCATGACGGATTGGGGCCAATGGTTCTACAGGAAATGGAGTTGCAAGAAATTTGGGCTGGAATTCGGGGGTTGGGGACTTATGACAATGTTCCAGAAGAAGATGACATGACTGTATTTGAATAACTTTTCCGTTATTGGGGCAACAGAATGGATTGCTTCTGCTTTCAGCTGCAGCAATCTCTTGTCAGTTTTTTTTTTTTTTTACTTTATTGTATTAAGGTAACGTTTCATTATCAAGGGGTAATTACAAAGTAAGGCCACTAGTTCCCAGACTTCATTTTTATGACTTCCATCATTCTTCTCTTACAGTTTTGGTAAGGAGTAAAGAAAGCAAAACCACTCAAAAAGTGACCGTTATTCACCTGTTTAATTCCCCTCCTCCACTACACCTGTATTGAGATTTTTCTGCACTTTCTGTTAAGTGTGAAATATTGCACTGTGAAAGCCAAGGTGTAGATATTCTGAAGTTGAAATGTTTGTTGCAGTATTTATGTAGAATTTACACACAACTGTTAACGCGTTACCTAGAACTGCTGCCCAATAACAGAAAAGTACCAAATAAATGTCAATTTGTGTACATGAATAAATCTTATTATACGAAAATCACAAAAAACTAAGAAACTCGAAATGAGCACACCGGGTGAGAAGACAGTAGAAACCACCAAATCCACAAATAAGTCCAATCCAGTAAAATGACACGAACACTTTATTCCAGTTAAAGCGCTTTTCGTCTACCAGCATCAGTAGACTTCCTCAGAACTACACAAATAACCTTAAACTGCCATTTTTAAATACTGTTAAAAACATCAGCTGACATCAAAGAAAGGCAATTACTGGCCAACTTTTCCGAAGTAATCAACTTCACGAACCCTTTATCATAAAAAATAATGTTTTCCTAACATATTAAACACATTCATTAAACATAATATTTCAACGTAAACATAAGGTCATAGAAACCCTTTAAAATTACATTGAAATTAAAAGGCTAACGTCTTAAACTTTTCAATTTCAGTAAACAAGCAATTGAACACAGGTCATTAAGACCTGGGAACGCATAGGAGTTAAATTTTATCTGCCACGTCAATTCTTTTTCTTCTAGCAATAAATGAAGGGGGGCACCCTGGTCACTATTCAAAATTTGGTCAATTATTATAAACTTAAAAGAATGGTCTTTGTATAATGAAATATGTTTAGCTAGTGCATTCTCTAACTTGCCCTTCTTTATAGCATATAGATGTTCATATATTCTATCCTGCAATCTACGTTCGGTCTTCCCTACGTAGAATCCTGGGCATTGTTGGCACATAGCTAAATAAACCACCATACGGGAATTACAGTTGGTTCTATGTTTCAATTTGTAAGTTCTACCTGAAATAGTAAACTTATTTGACTCACAAATGGTACTACATTTATTACAATTTTGACATTTAAAGGTTCCTGGGGTTTTAACAAACCTAGATGTTGGTTTTTCTAATAGGTTTTTCAAGTTTCTTCCTCTCCTAAATGTAATTTCAGGCCTTGATCCCAGTTTATTGTATAACAAAAAATTAGTTTTAAAAATGTCCCAATTCTTTCTAATAAGGTCAATTATCACATGACTATCAACGTTAAACGTTAAAATAAGTCTAGGATAGTTCTCTTTGGAAACCAATAAGTTCTCAGGTAATACATTAGTAGATACATTAGATGTATTTAGTGAGGCACTCACATTTAGTTGTTCTCCCATTAGAGGTGTTGCATGAGCTTTACAGAGTATTGATTTAAATACTCCTGTATTTCTTTTAAGGGTTACCTCTCCTATTAATGAATCCACAAGTGAAGATGGATAGCCCCTCAATGTGAACATAGATTTCAAATGTTCACATTCGCTTTTAAAATCTACGTCAAGACTCACTATTCGGGCTGCTCTCACAAGCTGCCCTTTAACCACTGATTTCTTTTGAAAATTTGGGTGACAACTTGTGAAGTGTAAAAGGGAATTAGAATAAGTAATTTTCCTGTGGATAGTGGAAACAAATGCATTCAATTCAATTTTCTTCTCTAACCATATATCCAAGTACGCAATTGCGCTGGTACTAAAAGAAGATATAAATTCTAAGAACGTAGTTGAGGAGTTAAACCTTTCAACGATGTTCTGACCAATTATTTCGTCCCCTTCAAATATTATAAAAATATCATCCAGGTATCTAGTATAAAATCGGATTCTCTCCATCAACACTTGGTTATTAAAGACATGTTCCCTTTCCCAAAATGCCATCACTGTGTTAGCTACGCTGGCTCCACAAGGGGAGCCCATAGCTACTCCTACTTTCTGCAGGTAAAAGTTGTCCCCTAAAGTGAAGTAGTTGTTGTATAAAATTATTTCAAGAAGTTCAATGACTAAAGAAGTTTCCATAGGAGGGGCATTTTTCATTTTAAGCATAGCCGCTACCCATTCAGTGGCTATAGTATGAGGAATACAAGTGTACAAGTCTTTGACGTCAACTGTTAAAAAGTTGCAGTTGGGATCAAAGTCTAAAGTGTTAATTCTATCCAAAAATGACAAAAAATATCTGGTGGATGAGGTGCATATTTGCAAAGATTCTTGAAGTATAGAATCTACTACCTTAGCACAGGTGTAAGTGGGTGATCCTCTGCTATCCACTAAAGGACGCATGGGCGGATGAATAATGTCCTTGTGGATTTTGGGTATACCAAATAATTTTGGAAATCTTGGATGTAAAATGAACATGTATTGATAGTGTTCCTCATGCAATCTGCCTTCAATAAACATATCCTCAATACTACTCTTAATACTGGAGCACGCCCTGTTTGTCTCAGATCTAGAACTAAGTTGGTATGCTGCGTTGTTAACCAAGTCAGTCATCCTACTATAATAGTCATCCTGATCAAATATTACAGCCCCTCCTCCTTTATCCGGTTTACACACACGTAAATTGTGTGTGCGAACAAAATCTATCAAATCACATTCCTTATTCTTAACTTCAAAGTTAGAGAGATGTTTCACCTTGTGTCTCAGATCTAATTCACACATTGTCTCAAATAATTGAATAAGTGGATGGAGTGGGGGATTAAATGTGCTAGGTACCCAGAAAGGATTGGGTTTGGTGTTACTCCCTTCATAACTTCCCATCATCAAATTAAAATTCAATTTTCTGGTAAAAAGTTTAATATCTAAAGTTGTGTTGACTAAATCCATGTTATTTTTAGGAACGTATGTGTATCCTTTAGCCAGTAATTCAACCAGTTCATCAGGAAGAGTCACTGACGAAAAATTGTAGATTTTAAAATCACCAGTGCTATTCAATTTAATATCAGGTTTCAAAGTCCCTACGTTGCTTTCATCCATCATACTAAGATCAACAAGCATGGTTGTAAGGTTATCAGGCGTTAACAACTCATCAGCGTTAGCCACAACTAAACCCTGACCACTCACATCTTGGTCTAAACCTTCAGTCACCACACATTCCTCTGATTCAACAAATACAGCATTGTCATGATGTTCTACCCCCAACACTATGGGATGCTGTCTTTTCAAAGTTAATATGGTATCAGTCAATACATTAGGGATATTAGACACACAGGGCAAAAGTTCAGTCAAGGAAAAATCAGTGGGTACAACTTCACAGTTCAACTTGTTTTTGGGCCCCTCATTTTGTTGTAATAAACTTTGTTCTTTTGTTTGGGTATGGCCCCCTGCTGGAGTCCCTCGTGAAAAACCTGGTTGTAATGGTAAGGTTGTGCATGCTGACCACTAGACGTATTAATTTTATTATTGTTGTTCCGGTTCTGCAAACGTTCACTTCTTCTCACAGCAGGCCCACTATCATTAGTGAGGTCAGGGTTAGATAACCCAGTGGAATTTTGAAACCTTACGTTAGGTCTGAAGTTGTTAACTGGGATGTTGTCTCTTTGAACTTCCCTTGTTTGCTCAACACTGTTTGTTAAGGGGTGTTGCCAAACTTGTGAAATGGGTGGCTGTGGATAAGCAGTCCCATTTTCATAGGCAGTACAATCCCTTTCAAGTTTTTTGATTTTGTTCACCCTTAGTTTCCCCAAATACTGGTTAACACTGTTAAAACATCGTTCATAATCATATTTATACCTTTCAAATTCAGTGTTAATTTTAATAGATGAATCGAGCAAAATGATCTCATTGCTCAAATCATTCAACCAGATAGTGTAATGTTTAACCATAAGTCTTAACAAGTCGGCTCCATTTCGCTCAAATAACTGAAGTAATTCTTTATGAAACTCAGAGTTATTCACCAAACCAGTGGGGAATTGATAATGTCTCAGCCCCTTCGGTATCACTTTACAAGCCAAACATTCATTAAAGTAATTAATTTCCAACTGTAATTTCTTCATTTTTACCAATAATTTATCAAACTTTTGGAGCTTCAAAACAATTTCAGGTTGTGCATTTACCTCAAAATTGCTGCCCAAACTGTTAATGTCCTCACTATTCATGTTGTTAACATGCCGTGAAAGAGAAAAGCTTTCTGCCAGCCAACGGTTAATCCCAGGAAACCCATTCACATTCGAATTTGCCGTCGCATTGGTTTGCTCTCGGGCTAACCCTTCATTTGGTGTATCGAGTAATAGTGGCGTGGAAACATCATTAGCACGAGAAGAAATACCAGCAATAACGTTTCCTACATCAGAGTTCATCCTCTCTCCTGTATTAACTCTATTATCGGATGTTGTCACATGGTTAGAATCAATGTTAAGCTCAAGCGGTGCAACCGCTACGTTAGTACGAACCATGTCACCCGGTGTTGCTTCGGGAATAGTAACCGGCTTTACCCCTCGTGGCGTTACTAAAGGTTCATGTATCACAGCAAACAGGTTCTTCATTTCCTGTTGCTGTGAATCAATTCTATGTTTATTGCAGTATTTATGTAGAATTTTCACACAACTGTTAACGCGTTACCTAGAACTGTTGCCCAATAACAGAAAAGTACCAAATAAATGTCAATTTGTGTACATGAATAAATGTTGATTTTTGTGTACATGAATAAATGTAGATTGTTGTAAGGGGGGGGGTAAATAAGGCATCCCCTGATAATCAGTCCTAATGAGTATTTCGGCGGGGGGAAAGTACAAGACCTGGTCGTATTTTGGGGGAAATACGGTAGTTCCTTTGTTCCCAGTTCTGAGCCTGTAACCTTCTGGTGAGACCAGCTGAAGGGTGTAGTACATTTTCCGGGAAAACACCAGACCCCTCAAACACAAAATGTAAGCTCTCCCCAGCTGAGGTATTTATAAGATGCCTTTGCTGGTTTCCAGAAGTTGCCAGAGTTAAGCAGCTTCAATCTCTGCTGATCTGTTCTGCACTATGTTAACATATACTCTAGTTATAAAGTTAACCCACATGAAGGGGAGAATAGTTGTTGTGTCTTTCGGTTTTTCCCGGTTAGGGGTCGCCACAGCGAAACTCCGGTCCGCGAATGATTGGCAGTAGATTTTTACGTGCCGAGTTGCCAGCCTTAATGCACAACCTTCAACGAAGGTAAGCCCATTCACACATGTCTCCAGACAGAAGGCACTCTAGCTGAGAATCGAACGGGACAACGTCTTACTGTGAGGCGACAACGCTACCGCAGGAGAATAGTAATTATGTTAAATGAGGAGTCAGCAGATGTTAGAAACATGAAACTGTGTCCTGTTTTCATTTTTAAGATTATCACAGATTTTCTTTATCTGTCTGGTTATCTGATTCTTTGTTTTTTGTCTTCAAAGAGAGAGCCCCACATTTTTCTTGATTAGTGACAACTTTTATCATTGACATCCAGTCAGGTTATAATTTAAACAACCTTTTGGTTTCTATTAGTTAAGTCTTTGTTTTAGTTTTAAAGTAACAAGTTCATTGCTGTTACTGTGGAATAATGTCATGTATTTGTCTCCTTATAGCTGTTAATACATTTAATGAGATTTTTTTTGTGTATGGATAAAAAGCCTGTTCCCTTGATCTAGACATTTAGCAAACTGTAATCGGCTAACTTAAGAGATGCGCTTCATTTTTTTCTCAGGGATTGATCCATCAACCTAGGCCAGACAAGTTTCTAATTCGCCATTCAATCATTCGTAGGTTTAATAATAATTTAGCCAGTACAGTTTTCTACTCGGGGAGATGTTTGCGGTATTATGTCTACGCCCTTCATATCATGTATTTCACTAAGGCAGGGGTCTGCAACCTTCACTATCAAAAGAGCCATTTTTAACCTCTCACCAACCAAATAAAATTCATCTGGAGCCACAAAACCTATTTGACCCCTTAAGATAATAAAAGTATATAAAGTTTTATATATAGTTATTATACTAAATATAAAAGATGTAAGTTTATATGAGCAATATTTAAAATCGGTCCCCATTTTTGTTTTTGTTGGGATTGCTCGATCACTCTCACTGTGTGTGTGTGTGTGTATCTTACCTCTCAACCTCTTAGAACAAGAAATCTGGACAAAGCCATAAATAATGAGGCGCAAAGGCCCCAAAATGGGGACACTTTTTAGATATTGCTCTTACAAACTTAGAAAGTTGATAGAATAACAGATTTTGCATTAGCATGAATTTTCTGAAGGGTATGAAGTCTGAAACTCAAACGTCTGTCTATATTTTCTGACTTCAGCCCTCAATGATTTGCCAGAAAACCAAAATTTTTATGAGAAACAGACCAAAAATATGAGGTAAATATCTGAACATTCCACAATAAACTGTATAGTTGAGAGGTAACTGTGTGTGTGTGTAAGATGCATGTTAACAGAAAGTGTGTTATTCTAGTAAGTTTTTAAGTTTATAAAAGCAATATTTAAAATCCTTCCCTATTTTTTTTCCTTTATTCCCCTTTATTAGTGGGTCTGTTCAGATTTCTTGTGGTAAGAGTTTGAGGTATGAGAGGTACAGAAACCTTTCTGGAGATGCTGCTGCTGCCAAGGGATCACTCAATTGCGCTCAGTGTGTGTGGAATGCATGGTAACCGAAAAAGTGTTATTCTAACAAATTTCTAAGTTTATAAGAGCAATATTTAAAATCCATCACATGATCTCTGTGTGCGCGTGTGTGTGTCGTGCAGCAGAGTGGCCATTATTTTTCAAAGGTACAGGGAGCCACTGCAGAGGGGTGGAAGAGCCATATGCGGCTCCAGAGCTGCAGGTTGCAGACCCCTGCACTAAGGAGTAGTATACCTTTTCCCTCATTTATTGCACTTTACATGTAGGGATCAACCATAGTCAGCACTTATGTGATGAGTTAATCTCCGTAATGTTGATTTAAAGAGCATATAGACTCGCAACTTTCTGTTGCTGAGCACAAATGTGAATTAAAGAATGTATTTTATTTTTGTTACTCAATGATACACTTGCAGTACCTCTACTATTTACATTCACATCCATCTCCACAAATAACCCAAAGGTGTTGTCCCTAAAGCCAAACATTCTGTGTTGGGCAGTAATCTCACCTGTATTTCTAATTATTCATTCTTGTATTTCTTTCATATTGGTTACCTGGGTGGTAATGAAGTGCCTACTCACAAAAGTGAATTATAATAATCTTGTAGTCGTAAGACAACTTGATAGAACACTGGCCATATTCAAGCAAGAGTATGCTCCTCAACAAAGACTCATTTCCATCATTTGATTCTTAGGTTGTAATAACACTTTAACAAAAATTGCTTTATTTTGTTATCTCTTAGTTTTATTGTTTTTATAAAGATCTGTATAAAAGAATACAAAAAGCTGCACTATGTCTTAATATTCTCTATCCTTACCATTGTTAAACATGCACACTGCATATGGGCTGCATCATTTACACCGTCTAGGTACAAAAGTTGGCTATGGTCTAGTTATCTTTCTGAAGGTATATTGCTTCATCTTTTGTGCTTCTCTCTACTGTAACAATCTGAAGATGTATGTTAATTATTGATCCTGTGGAAATTCAAGACAGGTGACACAAAATTTGATTTAGTCGTTACTAGATAGTAATTTTTGGCATTATAAAATGTTGGAATCTATCCTTTTGAAATGCATTATAAACTGTTGGAATCTATCCTTCTGAAATGCAGTGAGATAACTAGTTATTTGCATTTAAGAAAATTCAGCCATTCTTTGTCACCCACACAATTTGGAGAGCTGTCTTTTTTAAAGAGATTTTGAAGATCGTCTGCACTAGTATAAAGGAAGCAAATGTTAATCTTGGACTGATGAACTTGACTGTATACAACATAGTATTATCTGATTAGTAGTAGTATTTAACATTAGAAATTGTATATAACTGTAAGTTGTGTCTGTTTTAGGACAGCCACGTATCCTTGCATAATTCAGCTAGGTTTACTCATAACTGATCCTTGCATCAGCTGTGCTCTTTCGGAAAAGTAACAATCAGGTTTTGAAGACATGTTAGATTAACAGCTGTAAAAGTTAGTTTCACAGTAAATTAATTTAATTTATAAATTCAGTTTCATAGTAAGTTAATTTCATTTATAAATCCAGTTTCTGGACGGTCCTAAAATCCACCAGCTAAATACTTGGTTGCAAATTTGTAATAACTTTAACTTCTAGAAACTTAATAGTGTGTACCTTTCCTTCATAGGTAGGTACTAGGCTATCGGCCCAAGGGCCTACGTAAGCATAGCCAACAAGGTTCCCTGGCTTACGCCACCCAAGAAAGTTATTTTCCTGTGCCACAGTCGAGCAGAGACACAGAAGAGGTGTATTTCCTATTTCCCATTCACTCATCAAGATTTTTCTTGAAGAGTGCTAATGAAGAACTTTGCTAGACATAGATGCATAGCCTGTTCGTGTATGGGAAGTCTCTGGGACAGGAATCTATCCCTCCAGCATGTCCTGTTTATTGTGGTGACAAGGTTTAGGTCCCTAGAGCGTGTAGCTCAGAGAGATTGGGATTTCTTTAGGTGTAGCATGTCCAACAGCTCTGGATTTGACATAGCTTTATATGTTAGGCAGAGATCACCTCGGAGTAGGCGATATGCTACAGAGTAAAGCTGGAATTTTTTGAAAAGGTCAGTGTAGGGCATTTGTTTGAGGCCAGTAATCCTCTCTGTGAGGTACTTCTGTGGCCTTTCCAGCTGCTGCAGATGTCTTGTGAGGTACATTCCAAAAGGAGCGTTGTGCTGTATAATGGGTCTAATGAGTGTTGAGTAGAGAGGAACAATGACCTCTTTTTTTTCCTGGATGAGAACCCTTTTATGATGAGGTGTGCCACGTAGAAGGACTTCCTGACTACTGTGGCGATGTGACTATCAAAGGAGAGACTACTGTCCACCTGGGTCATGGCCTTAAACTAAATGCCAAAAAATGTATAGTCATCCCCTTTGGGAAAAACAAAGTACCCACAAATTATCACATAGACAGCAACCCACTGAGTACGGAAAAAGTAATCGGAGACCTAGGGACCCAAGTCGACAGCGACCTCTCATTTGACACCCACGTTGCCAAAGTGGTTAGAAAAACATTCTACCTTGCACACCTCATCATGAAGGGATTCACATCCAGATCCAAGGATGTCATTGTACCCCTATACTCCTCCCTCATCAGACCCATGATTGAGTACAATGCCCCATTTGGTATGTACCTCACCCGGCATTTGCAACAGCTGGAGAGACCACAAAAGTACCTCACCAGTACGTCTCCATCTCGCTCTCGCACTTTCTCTCTGTCTCCCTGGCTCCATCTCGCTCTCTCTATCTCCCCGACTCCATCTCTCTCCCCAGCTCCATCTCTCTCGCTCTCTCTGTCTCCATGTCTCGCTCTGTCTCTTTTTGTCTCTTTCTGTTTGTCTTTCTCTCTCTCTATATATATATATATATATATATATATATATATATATATATATATATATACATATATATATCTGTCTGTCTCTCTATATATCTCGGTCTCTCTCTCTCTATCTCCACGGCTCCATCTCTCCCCTTGGCTACATCTCTCTCTCCCCATCTCCATTTCTCTCATTCTTCTCTTTCTCTCTCTCTCTCCCTCCCTGTCTCCATGGCTCTCTCTCTCTCTCCCTTTTTTCTCTCTCTCTCTCTGTCTCTTTCTGTTTCTTTCTCTCTGTCTGTGTGTGTCTCTCTCTCTCTGACTGTCTGTCTCTCCCTCTCTGTGTCTATATATATATATATATATATATATATATATATATATATATATATATATATATATATAATCTGTGCGTCTCTCTCTCTCTGTATGTCTCTGTGTCTCTCTCTCTCTCTCTCTTTCTCTGTCTCTCGCACTGTCTCTCTCACTCTCTCCATCTCTCTCTCCCAGTCTCCATCACTCTCTCCTCCTTCCATCTCTCTCTCTCCTCCCTCCATCTCTCTCTCTCCCGGTCTCTGTCTCCCCCCTCCCCGTCTCCATCTCTCTCTTTCCCCGTCTCCATCTCTCTGTCTTTCCCCATCTCCGTCTCTCTCTCTCCATCTCTCTCTCCCTCCCTTGCTCTATCTCTCACGCTCTCTCTCTCTTTCGTTCTCCCTTTCCGGCCTTATGAGAAGTTTTTGGCTGAAATGATTGTTTTCAGTGTTATGTTTGTATCTATCCTCTCAAGCCTTTGCTGAAACCAGGTTCTTTTAACCCAGTTGGACTATCCCGCTAAACAAATTTCAAATAAATTAATATTTATTTATTTTTTATTTTATTGCCGTTGGTTTACCAGGATAGTCCATTGGGCCATAAAGAACCCGTTTTCAATGGAGTCCTGGGGAGAAAAGCTCCATAACAGAAGGTATTTTCAACATTTAACAGTTACAATATTAGTACAGAGAGTTATTAATATTGTGTAAACAAACCAATGTAGAACTCATCAATTAGAATAGCAGTCATAACAGTTAAAACAATAGGAAGAAATGTACTAGAATTAAATAAATGTAACATAATACTGATTAGAGAATAAATGTCATAGGTATAGAAGTAGAATATGGTATTGAGGGTGAAATAAGTAGAGTTAGTTATGTGGGGTGGGAACAAGAGCATTCCCACTGAGAAGCTAGATGAAAGTGAAGAGACTTTTGAAGGCAGAGTGGTTAGAGGTGGTGCGGATGAGTGGAGGTAGGGAGTTCAGAGGCGGCGAGGCTAAAGGAAAGAAGGTTTTGCCTGGGGATGAGTCGGTCTGTGTACTTCGAGTAGATTTTGATTATTTGACCTTAGAACTCTGTTAGGTAGGTGCATTTTAAAGGCAGAAGAAAGAGAGGGACAGAGGGTAGGGTTGAAAATAAGCTTATGGGCTAGAGTTAGTTGAGTATAAGTTAGTTGATTGGGAAGTTCTAGCCATTTTAGCTTATGGAGGGAGATGCAGTGGTGGGTGGAGGATTTTTGGCTGGTGGCGAATTTTGCAATTTTGTTGTAACAGGAGGTAAGTTGTTGTTTTAAACAGGACTGAAGATTAGTCAGTAGTGGGGCACCATATAGAAGGGATGGTATTAGGAAGGAGGTAGAAAGAGTGATTTTAGTGGCAGATGTGAGGTAGGTGTTTTGTCTATAAAGCATGCCAAGTTTCTGGTGTGTTTTTTTGATGATAATTTGCAGGTGGGAGTTAAATTTCAGTTGGTTATCGATTTGGACCCCAAGAAGCTTGGTTTCTGATACTATTTCAAGAGGTGAGTTGTGTAGAGTAGTAATTGAGAAGGTACCCATGTCGGGAGGGATGACTTTGGAAGGAGTAAATAACATTAATTTGGTTTTGGAAGCATTGAGAGCTAGATGATTACATAGCATCCATTGTTCTGTGGAAGAGAAGGCATCTTGAGTAAGTTTTTGTAGGGTATTAATAGAAGAGGCAGAACAGATGATAGTTGAGTCATCGGCATATTGGATGATGCTAGAGAAAGGGATAGATTTGTGGAAGTCATTTATAAAGATGTTGAAGAGAAGAGGACCCAGTATGGAGCCTTGGGGAACTCCTGTAGGGGTACCAAGGAAAGAGGAGGTAGCTTTTTTTCCATTTTACAGCTTGGCTTCTGTTAGATAGGTAGCTAGAGAACCATTTCAAAGAGGAGGAAGACAGGTGAAGTTTGGAGAGTTTGTTTAAGATTAGGCTATGTGAGATAGTATCGAAGGCTTTGGAGAGGTCAAGAAGTAAGGTGGAAACAATTTTTCCAGAGTCACGGGCTTTATTTACAACCTCAAGGAAGGAGAGGAGGGCTGTCATGGTGCTATGATTGGGTCTGAAACCGTGCTGTGTGGGAGTTATAAGATGGTTGTCTAGGAGGTGAGGAAGGAGCTGAAGTTGGACACATTTTTCTAAGAGTTTAGAAATGGGGGACAGGATGGCTATGGGACGGAAATTAGTAATGTTATTATTGTTACCACCTTTATGTAGAGGTATAATAAAGGCTTGTTTCCAGACTTGAGGAACTGTGTATTCTTGTAGAGAGCGGTTAATTAAAATGCTAATGGGGTAGGCAAGGGTTTCAGCGGCTATACTGAGAAAGTAAGAAGGGATATTATCAGGAGCATTGGTACATGGTTTCAATTTCTGAAGAAGTTTTTTAATAGTAGATGTTGGTATAGGATTTAATGAGAAGAGGGGGCAGTCAGGAGGGGGGGAGGTGGAGATGGGGATAGGGTGGATGTAGAAGAGGGGGTAGAGGAGTCAGTGGGTGAGGAGTGTGGTATAGAAATAGGAATAGTGGGGGTGGGTAAGGGTATATTAGATAGTAAAGAGATGTTAGAGAAAGAGGAGGTTAATTTAGAAATTGAATCAATAAAGAAGGAATTGAATTGGGTGGCTAAGTCATGATCTGGAGCATTTGGGTCTGGGGTGGGAGTATCCGGTTTGCTGGGGTGGAGGAGAGTAGAGATCCCTTTCCAGAATTTCTGTGGGTTGTTTTTATTTTGGTTTTGGAGTGTAGAGAAGTAGTTTTGACGATCAGAAGTAATGAGTTTCTTTACTTTGTTTTGGAGGATTTTATATTCGTTAAGGAGTGATGTTGTCTTGTGTTTTTGGTAGCGTCCCCAGGCTTTGTCTCTATGTCTCATGATAGCAAGAGTAGTTTTGGAGAGCCATGGGGCTGATTTAGTTTTTACTCTTTTAGTCCGTAAAGGGGCTTGGGAGTCGAGTACTTTTAAGAAAGTTGAGTTAAAGTAAGAGACTGCATCCTCAAGGGATAGTGTTTTTAGACAGTTCCAATTAATTGCTTGCAGTGAGCTTGAAAAGATTACTGGGTTGAAGTTTTTGTGATCACGGATTGTAATGTGGTTGTGAGTATGCTGAAGGATAGTGGGAAGCCGGTGGGTAAAGGTGGGTAAGTGGTCACCAAGTGGGTTGGGAAGAGTGCCAGTTTTGGTGAAGTAGTGAGGGTGGGAGACTAGAATCCAATCCAATATACTCCCATTGGAGGGGTTTTTAGCAGGGTGGGTTACCAGAGTGATCAGTTGTGAGAAATTGTAGAGGTTGATGTTAGTGGGGTTTGTAGGAGACTGTATAAGGGCCCAGTTAATATTAACATCTCCTAGGATTATGGTTTCATTTTTAATGTTACTAGATAGCCAGGAGAGGATGAGTTCAAGTGTGGAAATATTGTCCCCTGGTGGGATATAAAGGGAAGCTATACATATATGTTTGTGATTGTTGATTTGCAGCATTGCAAGGAGAAGTTCGGCATTGTTAAAGTGTGGAGTAGGTTTGTTATATGGAGTGACTACTAGGGAGGAAGTGTATATAAGGGCTACTCCTCCGCCTTTTTTGTGAGGTCTGTCTTTTCTTATGATGGAGTAGTTAGGAGGAACTATTTCAGAGTCTTTAATGTGTGGTTTTAGCCAGGTTTCTGAAATAGTGAGGATGTCAGGTTTATTATGTATGAGCCAAGCATGTAGGTATGGTTAATAAATTGATTAACCATATTGGCATCCTTTTCAAACATTGGGCCTTTCTCCCCTTCTAAAATTGCCAGTTATCATTCACAGTTTTTCTAATTGTGGCTATCACATTTTCACCTGCTTTATTTTCATAGACAATTACGTTTATTTTTTTATTTCAAGCAGTACAAAAAATCTGACCTTTCTTTCTAACCAGTTAGGTTAAGCCGTCCCCTCTGGCCTAATAGATTACTGACCATTTTTTCGATAATTTATTCCCCAAATGGTTTCGAATTGCCTCATCCTAGAGTCATTTTACCAAATGTATGACTTTCTCATCAGCCTTTCTACTAGTTTCCTTTGTTGCTATCTCTAATACAGTCACATGTTTTTACAAACTATACACTAGTGAGGCATTATAAACTGGGCATTGTTTCCAGCCTTTCACCCTTTCTTTGCTTTGACATTGCTCTGGCATAACCTTTGAAGGCCTCCAAAGAATTACATAGCTGGGGACTGTAATCCATTAGTGAGGAAGAATGAAAAGGACAACATCAGATTTGGGAGTTATGTACTTGGTGTCTGCATTGTTCACTTTCATTCTTCCTCACCTTCCCTCCCAGCCTTCCCCCGGTCTTGTCTTTCTAGAAAGATATTGGAAGTTGCATGAATCTTTAGTTCCGCATTTGAGTTGTAGTTCTTACCTTTCTGTCCTGTCTCTATAATTCTATAGACCTAGGCAGCAAACTCGATCTGAGGAGTTGGAGGTAAGTGCATTATAGGAAGGAGAGGAGCTCGAGACTGGGATCTAAAGTCTGGAAAATGCGGCTGAGTCAGATCTGAGGATCAGACCTGTAACCTATCAGTGAGGAAGAATGAAAATGGACAACACAGACACCAAGTTATGGTAAGTACATGACTCCTATTTTAGCACATTGCTGCATGCTGCCCTTGAGGTTTCAGACGTAGCTGTAGAAGGCCTTATGATTATCTTTCACCTGGGAGGCTATCTTAACCTCCTAGTCAGCTTTGTTTGACCTAATTAGGCCTTCTTAGTTGGCTATTCACTTTGATGAGAGTTTCTATTTTTATGGGAATTACCTTTCCTGATTTTTGTCACAGTTTTTCCTTTTGTTTTATATCCTGTTTAATTTGGGATTCCACCAGGGTGGTTTGTTTCTAGGGCCAGTTCTGTGCTTGCTTCTGGTAGGTACAGCAGCCTCTATGCAGCCATTGACATGGTTGTATAGAGGTTCTGAGAGCTGTTCAACATAGCCTGCTGTGTTCTCTGGGTTTGGTGGGACATTGAATATTCACTCACTTAATAAAAGGTAATTTGCCATTGGATAGTTTCTGACTGTTACTGGTTTTAATGGGATTATGGATTTGATTTTGATTTCTTAGGAGACACTTTTATGGACAGACCTTACCAGGGAGGATGAGACATGGGGGTAGGGGGTGTGCAGAGTTCTCGCATATTTGTAAGAACAAGGTCCAGTAAGTTGGAGCCTCTAGTGGGTGTATTCACTATTTTCTCCAGGGCGTTTGTATTTACGAAGTCCAGGAATCTCTGTTCCTGTGGATTTTAAGGCTGTTTAGGATTCCCAGTCTATAGAGAGTTAAAGTCTACTAAGAGCAGGGTGTTAGGTTGGATGTTAAGTGTGTCCAGTAGGTCTAAGTATACATTGTGAGCTTCTTGGGACATGGAGGCTGAACTTTAGCTGGCTAGGATATAGTTTCATAGCTAGGTACTAGGCTATCTGCCCGAAGGCATTTATAAGCCTAGCCGAATGTGTTGGCTTTCGCCGCCCCCTTAAATTAGTTCCCTGTGCCTCTGTCCAGCAGAGCCATTGAAGTGATCCCTGGGGTAAACTTTCTGTTCCCCATCCACTTGTCAAGGTTTCTCTTGAGGAGGGTTAGTGAGGAGCTCTGCGTAATGTAGACTGGAATCTTGTTCCAGAGCATGGGAAGTCTCTGGGACAGGAATCTATCCCTCCAGCACATCCTGTTTATTGTTCTGGTGAGGTTTAGATCTCTGGAGCGTGTGGCTCGAGGGGATATGGTTTTCTTTAGGTGGAGCATGTCCATCAATTCTGGGTTGGACATAGCCTTGTATGTCAGGCAGAGATCACCTCTGAGTAGGCGGTATGCAACCGAGTACAGCTGGAGTTTCTTCAGTCGAGCTGCATAGGGCATCTGCATGAGGCCAGTGATCCTCTTGCTGAGGTACTTCTGTGGTCTTTCCAGTTGTTGCAGTTGTCTTGTAAGGTGCATCCCAAATGGGGTATTGTACTCTATGATGGGTCTGATGAGTGATGCGTAGAGGGGCCCAATGACGTCTTTCGATCCAGATGCAAACACTTTTGTGATTAGGTGGGCTACATAGAAGGATTTTCTAACCACTTTGGCTGTGTGATTATCAAAGGAGAGGTTACTATCTACTTGGGTCCCCAGATCCCTTATTACGTCTTCATATTTAGGGGGCTACCACTTATGTGGTAGTTTGTGGGTACTTTGTTTTTTCCAAAGGGGGATAACTATGCACTTTTTGGCATTTAGCTTGAGGCCATGGTTGTGACACCAGGTATCTGTCTCAGTGAGACCCCTTTGGAGGATGTCTGTGTCAGCCGGAGAGTCAATTACAGCCCCTAGTTTGCAATTGTCTGCGAACTTGGTCAGCCATAGTCCTCCTGTGCTTGCCTGTACCTCTGAGCAGTATATGCCAAACAGGAGGGGTCCTAGGACTGAGCCCTGGGGAACGCCACTTATAACCGGTTTAGAGTCAGACCTAGCTCCCACAACTCTTACCATGTGGGTTCTGTCTGTGAGCCAGTTGGCAACCCATCTCGTGACATAGGGGTTTATGTTCTGGCTGGTGAGCTTGTCTATAATACCTAAGTGGGGAATGGTGTTGAAGGCCTTTGCGAGGTCTAGGTAGGCTGTGTGGACAACCTTTCCCTCGTCTATAGCCTTGGTAACTGTGTCAGAGAAGTCCACCAGGTTTAGGAGGCATGATCTGCCCTTAAAGCCGAACTGGGTAGGGTCCAGTGTTTGGAGGTTTCCAGTGTCTCTGCTAATAAGATCCATGATGATGCGCGCCATAGCTTTGCAGACCAAGCTAGTCAGGCTTATAGGGCGATAGTTCCCAGGGTCCATTGTGGCTTCACCTTTGTGGAGTGGAATAACTGTTGCTGTGCGCCACTCTGTGGGCACGTAGCCTGTGGAGAGGCTGAGTTTAAACAGTGAGTTTAGGTGAGGGGTTAGTTCATCTTTGAGCTCATGTAGGACGCAGCCTGGGACGCTGTCCAGTCCCATTGATGCTGTGTTTTTGGCTTTGGAGAGGGCTATTTTAACCTGAGTGTCTGTGATTTCAGGGGCACTACATTCGTCTGGTATTGTTATGGGCCCTTTTGGGGGTGAGAGGGGGGTGAAGTTTGCACTGAACTGATCTGCCAGGATGTTGGCTATATCGGTCGGTTCAGTGTATTTTGTGCCATTCTGCACTAACTCTGAGCAGATCTGAGAATTGCCACTTAGATTCGTGACATAGCTAAAGAATGCCTTGTGGTTATCTTTGGAGTCCATGGCAATTTTTCTTTTGAAGCTAGCCATGGATGATTTTATGGGAGAACATAGTTTCTTGCTGATAATGATCAGGGATGTCTTCCCTTCTTGTGATTTTACTCTTTTCTGTACTAGTTTCCTCCTTCTGTTGTATAGCTTGTTTATGGCAAGGGTCCGCCAGACTGGTTTCCTTTTCTTGGAGGAGCGAGACCTGGTTTTGTTTGGGATAGCATGATCCATGCATTCTTGTAGGTGCCTGTAGAGTGCATTGGTAAAGGATTTTGCAGCTTGGACAGCGTTATCCTTTAGCATAGTGGCTTTGAATCTTCCCACCTCGGTCTTAAGTAACGTGAAGTTTGCTTTTGAAAAGTTTCTCATGGTGGTTTCTTTGACCAGGGGTGGTGGTGGAATGTGGATATCCAGAGTGATTAGTTTATGGTCAAATCTAACCCGCGAGGGGTTGACCTCCGGTGTGGAACACCGGTCGCCCATGTTGGTGATGACCAGGTCCAATATGTTGTCACCTCTGGTGGGGGTGTTGACTAGTTGATCCATGGCGTTTGAGTTTATAAATTTTAGGAAATGTTGTGCAAGGGAGTTTGTACTTGAGTAGTTCTCCCAGTTAATGTTTGGGTAATTGAAATCACCCAATATCAGGGTGTTTGGTAGGACCTTTCTTTCCCATTGTTTCCATCCTGTTCGACCACCTTAGAGGTATGCCTGTTACTAGTGTATATAGAGACACCTTCTCTTTATCACTTTTCTGTGCAGCCACTAGTGTAAAAGTGTGGAAGGCACTGAAACATTACACTGCTGGGGTACACTCTGCAGCCTTAAACCATGTCTTGGTAACTGAACAGCTGTCTATATTCTCATGTGTGAGGACGGTTTGCAGGGACTGTAGTGTTTTGTTTTGGCTGCTGGCATTAAGCAGTAACACCTTGAGGTTAATTCGAATTGATTTTGTTATATCTGTAGGTTTATCAATTTGACATTGTCTAAAAAAGGCACTATGGGGTGAATAATGTTTTAGCCAGTATTTGAAAGCCTAGAAGGGAGAGCTGCAGACCATCCTTGGCAAAGCAGCATGGTCTGTTAACCATGTCCTTCCAAGCTGAGAAATATTGGATCCCTTTAGAATGACACCAGAACGACAACCAGTTGTTTAACTCGATCATGTTTTGCTCATATTGTGTCATCATCCTTGGTGGCAGTTACGCTGCACAATGCTAGGCTTATACCAGCCAGAGACACATAGTCTGAAAGCTCCATAATATCTCTCTTCATATAGTCCAGGAGGTACATCTCGGATAATTTTACACCCATACGGACCATGATGGAATCCTGCTGGTACCTGTGGTATGACTTTGAGTGCTTGCATAATTTGGCAGATTCTGGCTCCAAGTAAGCAACTAACAATTACTCCTGTAACCAGGCTGAACAAGGAGAAGATATCAGTATATCTTACAATGGAGTCCCCGATGACAAGAGTCCTGGGAAGTGTGGTTGCTTGCCTTGGGGGCTTGGTGTTTACTGTTCCACTAAGAGGGACAGTAGATCTGGTGTTGGGTGGTGTTTTTTTCTGAGTGCCTTTGAGCTTGCAGAGCCACAGCTTTGACAATGGGTGATATAGGCGATCTTTGTTTAGGAAGATTGCTTTTTACCTCAGCATGTGTTAGTTTACATGTTGTATACCTGGTTTCAGCAAACTGATGTGCGCTTGTATGTGAGAGAGTAGCCTCCATTGCCATTGTGTAAATACACCTCTTGCATACTGTGCCTGCTTCTTTAAGGATTAAGTGGTTGTCATTGAATATGAGAAAGTTGCTCTGTTGTCTCAAAATACCCATATCCACTAAGCTGGCTACAGTGAAGTTAGGAAATTGTATATCCATACTGTCCAGTTCTTTGTTTTGTGAGCTACAAGGGGGTGGTGTATTTGGGGTTGGAGGCTATTAAGGGAACTTTAACAGAGCAGATTATGCTAAACCGTACCAAATTATACTAACTTTAATGTTTACACGGTACTGAATTCAACTAAATATGTAGGTATTGATACTTGACTCTCAACTAGATGCTCTAAACTTGTTGGCATACAAGCTGTTTGTTATACAGGGTACAGTTTTATAAACTGTTCTTTCTAAGTATTTGCTATTGTACAGGGCACTGCCAACCCATGTAAACATGCAAAATTTCTTGTAGCACAGAACCCCCACCCCTCAGAAAACTAATAAGCCCACTGGGCAATACATGACTGCACTGAGAGTCCTTTTGTGTATTTCCCAACTCGGAACAACCACCTCCTTCCACAAGATGAATAAACCCTGTCCTCCTAATGTAAAAAACACAGTAGAAGAGACCCATAGGTGCACTGCTACCACAAACTACTGAAACAACTATCTGGAAATTGATTTTTGAATGCAATTTCAAGGCAGTGTTACAGCAGTATGAGTGCCAAGAAGAGCTCTTTTTTAACAAAAAAAAAATTCTGTGAGACGCAGTCACAAAAGCGTGAAAAGACAATGATCAATCAAAATAACTTATGTGATTTAGCAGTCAAAGGAACTTTAACTCTGCCTGGATGGCACTGGATAAAAGTAAAACCTCACTTGAATGCAGGCTAGGATTCCAAGCTTTGCTGGGTTCCTGAAAAGTGAATAAGAGACCATACATAGTAAAGGAGGTTTACTCAAGAGCAGTACTGGTTTGCTGGGTGGGCACTCAGTGTCATGGATCTGTAGAAAACAGTAGGTGGGAAGAGTACATAAATAGCTTGTACAACAGTATATATATCAATGAAAGAGGGGAGAGGGACTTTGGAAATCAGATCATCGTAAGGGGTGGAGGCCACATACACAGCCTTCTTACAAAATGACACCAGTAGTAAGGGTGGGAGGGTTGGAGAAAATCAACCAGGCTAGCTCTAGTGAAGCATACCGTCAAATAAAGGCAATATTGGAGTTCTTTCAGAAGCTTTAGTTTAATGTGTTAAGATGGTGCTGGCACAGAATGCAACGTTAAGCAGGTAAAAGATAAGCCGAATATAAAAGCACTGAAGCACAAACTGGAGCAGAGACCATTCTCTCACTGTTGACCTACTGCAGTTCAAAGCACCAGACTATGCAGAAATTTACCAGTAAGTGTTTATAGAAAAAAATGCAGCAACAAATGACTAAGATTCAAAATTTTGCAGGATTACACAGTTCTGCCTCCACTCAAACTGCAAGACTATGGGCCAGCAGGGTTTAAAATACCAGTGGATAGCTTTTACAAGTAATTCTACATCTGGAAATAGAAGTGTGGAGTAACACAGAAAAACATTCTTCACACAACTGTTATTAAACATGACTAAGGTCCCGGGACAAATTTAAACTCCAAAAGGATGGAAAAGAGCAGTAAAATGCAATGTATTATTACCACACAGGTCACTAAGTGCAAATCGAGTATTTAAGCAGAATTTAAATAATTACATTTTTTTTTGAAAGATATTTTGTCACAGTTCCACACCTCTCTAAGACTTGGCTAAAAGGCTTCATTTTTTCCCTGTAACCAGTGGTACATGGAATAGATAAAACTCCATGCACTATGAAGAATTATAATCGTGTCACTGATCATAACCCCTTATGTGTTCTTGACATGGATGTCAAGATTCACTCTCTTGAGGTGAATTTCTGGGCATCCATGTTTCAAACACGTGATAAGATGGTTATAATTGGTGACCTTATCATAATTCTCTGTATATTACTATGAAGTCGGCATTGTAGGTCAGCGAAGGTCTTTTTCTCTTTTCAGGGCCGAAACTCGGATCTGGTAGTTCTTGCATTGAAAAGGTGGAGTTTCTTGGTGATGTAGGATGATTTTGCAGTATGCTTGATGGCTGCATCTACAAGCTGCAAAATTTCTTGTCATTAAGAATTAACTTTCTCCCTCATTGTCCGCACTAGTTAGGCAGTTTTCTTGACTGTGATCAGCTGAAAATTTTTAAGATATTTTATTATTGAAGGGAAGAGGACAGCTGTGAAAATTCACCTATTTTACTTTGTCATATCTCAGAAATTATGGTTATGAAATTTCCGTGTAATAGTTACTGAATTTTTTTCACTAGTTTTAATTTTAGAACATAATGAGCAGTAGTATTAACCTGAGAATTATTGTATGAAGTAGTCATAAATATTTTATCACTGGAGTTTCCCAAAAATGGCAACACTCTACTGTTCGATGAGTAACCTTGCTCAAAGGTTTCATATAGTGGCTTAAAGAAATGATACAGCCAACATATAGTAAGTTGCTTATTATTTGCTGATTTTATGCTTTACTTTGTCTTTGCCAGTGGTCATGATCAGCATGGTTACTCCGTGGTTAACATTTGCCATCACGTGACATCATAGGTATCTCATTATCCTTTCATCATCAACCCCCTTTTCCCCATGTTTTTCTACATTGGGTTTAGGTATTCTATCAGATGCCACCACCTTTCTCAGTTCATTGCTACTCTCCCACTTTTTTCAATAGTCGTGCCTGTTGCAGGTCTTCTGTCATGCAGTTCATCTCTTGGCTGGATGGTCTTGTTTCCTCATGCCTTCTTCCTGCCCTCCCAAGTTGTTCTGTCCTTCCCTGCACGTGTCCGAAACACGTTAATTTGCTCTTTTTGACCTTCACTGCAGTTGGAGTTGCTTTGACTTCTGCTGTGATGTCTTCATCTATTCCACAGTGTGCATCCTACCACCCGTCTCATGCATTTCTTCATCTTCATCACCTCTTGGTTCCTCGTCTTCTTTACTTTCTCTGTCCAGGTTTCTGTACCATACAGAAATAGAGGTTGCACTACTGCTTTGTACACCTTTCTTTTCATTTTTTTGGCATTCTTTTACACACTCTGTGCCAGTTGGCTGCAACAACTCTGATTATAGCTTTGACTTCCTCATTCAGACTTCCCATCTCTTCAGCCATCCTTCCCAGATATTTGAAGCTATTATCTTGTTCCACTATTTCCCTTCTGTCTCAGTTTTCAGCTTCTTCTGATTTCACCCCACTTGCTGCCATAACAGCTATCTTATCTGTAACCCATTTCATCCCATGTGCCTTCAGGATTGCATTCTATTCCTCTGTCCTGTGCTGAAGTTCCAGTTCAGAATTTACTCTTAAAGCTACATCTTCTGCATACAATAGCTTTATCTGTCCTCTCTGACCTGTTTGCTAATGTTAATTCATCATTGTGAATAGCAGTGGGCTCATAGCTCACCCTGATGCAGACCCACTCCCACTGCGAATCCCTCTGTGAGTCTGAACACTATTTGTACTTATGTCATTGGGTTCTTGTACATAGCCTGCACTAATTGCACCAGTGTTTTCTAGGACTTTGAGCCATCAGGATTGGCCAAATCATCTTTCTTGGCACCTTGTCATGTACTTTCTCCAAGTAGAGGTATGTATGATTGGACTCTTTCCTCATCTCCAACTTTTTTATTGTCTGTCTTATTGCAAACATCAGTTTGGCTGTGCTACTTCCTAATCTGAATAGGAACTGTTTATCTTGTATTTTACTTCTACTACTCTTATGTATTTATTTCAGTCACCCTCTCCAGGTCTTTTCATGCAGTGTGACAGGAGTTGGATACCTCCTCCTGTTTATCATTTGTCCCAAAGATTTCACTTTACATTAAATCCAGTATTTTAAATAAGTGGCTTTACCCAGCAATTCAGTTCAACAGTTATCCTTCACCGGTAATCCTATCTTAGAAAGGGTATCATGAGTAACGCACGCCTCCATTCACCCTGATAATGTTTGTGTCCAATTTAATTCTCTTTCAGAGCTGTTTTTACAATTTGATAAAAAATGTATATATGTAGACTGTTCCTGGCACCACTGCAGAGTGAGTATAGTGATTTTTACTCGTCTGCTGCATATTGTCCTGCAGAACAGTAGAGACCCCAACTGATTACTCTGCCACTATCTTGCCAGTTCATGAGAGAGAGAGTATTTTTAGTACGAGAAGGAAAGACACCGGCAAGGCCTGTTGCATGTAGCTTATTAATTATTGTTTTTCTAAGTTATTAATGTAGGCTGATGCATAGCTAAACTGCTATACTGTAAATGAAGGATAACGGGTTCTTACAAAATAAGTTAAGACTTTTAAACTTGTGCTGCAGTATGCATAGCTGTTGAGTTTGAAAATTTTTGTAGAGGCATAACAGGGAGTTTTTACCCTAAGGTTAAAGCACTGCGCATTGGCAAGCTATGATTCTGTTAACTGTCAGATCAGATGGATGTCTTTGTTGGGATCTATGTTAGATTATCGAAGTTCTGAAACTTCAAAATTCATGGGGCCAAAAACATATGATTGAAGTTTCGGAACTTCAAACATTAAAAATAAATAAATAAAAACAAAAAAAATTGTGTTTTTACCGTTTTTGCAGGAGAGCAAGCCCCCTTGCACCTTCCCACACCCCAGCTAATTAAGTATACCAACTCTGAGATCGCACTACATTGCTGAAAAGGATGAAGTTCCCATTCCTCGCTGTACCGCAATCTCCATTCTAAACGTTCGAAGTTTCGAAACTTTGATCATATAGTCCCGACCATGTGACTTTCGAATTTTTGAAACTTTGGTAATCTGATAGGGACCCTTTTGTTGAATATTAGCATTTTTATGGGGGTTTTTTGACTAGAGAAAGTATAAGACTGCCGTGTGAAACCATATTATTTTACTGACTTCTTTAGAGTCTCACAGTGGATAAATGTAGGTGAATGGAGTCATACCCAGTTGTGCTTATACCAGACTTTGCAATAAATTTACTTCTGTGCTGTTGATTCCTTTATTTGCATTAAGGTGTTGCACTTGCAAGATATTGAGCTGCATTTTTTTCATTTTTTTTTTTTTTTTTTTTTATAGGAGGCTTCCTAGTGTAACAGAGGAGCCACAACCTGCTAAGCAAATGTTTGAAATGCAGAGAAGTACTCAGCAACACTCTTCAGATTCTGGAACTAGCAGTGGAGTATCTTCAGGCCAAGCGGCTACAGTAACCAGGGCATTAGAGGAAGGAGTGAGAGAAGCTAATAGCAGAGATGCACAGATTTCAGTAAATATGTTACAAGATGACCAAGAAGTATATCGAATGTCTAGGCAACATTCCCATTCCTGCATTCACAGCCATAGTCGCTCTCATCTTCACTCTCATGTCAATGTGGAAAATGCTGAAGAGACTAGTTTAGACACAGATGAACAGAGCGGTTCATTGTCTGAGCTCAAATGCATCTATCAGTGGCTTCAGAAAAGTCTTCCATTTATACTGATTCTTTGTGCCAAACTTGTTGTCCAGCATGCACTCGGTATGTTTCTGAATACTTGTTATACTTATTAATACTGTCACTATTTCACAGCTGTAAATAAATTGGAGCAACTGTCTAATACTATTGTTCCTCTCACAGATTATTGATACTAATTAGTTTGGTTTTAGTGACCCATACCGGCAGCTTTCCATGTTAGTACTAAAAGTTCATTCTGCTTTAGAAGCCTTTGCTCAGTGGTTTTGTAAAGCAGTGTCAGCAGTCCTGAACTTCAGCACACCCGCACACATGACTACACAATAGAAATGAAGAGTTACCATGACATATTTGGCCTGTTGTCCTGGTTTCCCTTGCTTGAATTCATTCTAAAGCTCATGTTACCAACTTCACGGTCAGAAGTAGAATTTTGATTGAAATTACAATTTAAATAACAGACTGGTCTTTTATTGTTTAAACTCTTTTTGTTTTTTTGTTTTGTTTTTTAAGGTATTGCTGTTGGAATCGGACTGATGACAACCTTTCTGTATGCAAATAAAAGTATTGTCAATCAGGTTATTTTAAAGGTGAGTACATTATATTATTATTTATGATTGTCTAGCATACTTGATATGTACATTTGTTCAGAATCAAGATGGTGAAGACTGCTTACAGTTCAATCAATTGAAATAGTTTAGTATTTGAATTATACATTCACAAATTCATATTGTGATAAATGGCTGTGTTGTGCAGAGGGATAGAGTACCAAGTACTACCCATCTGACCTGGAGTTGATTACTGGAGGAGCTAACGCACTGATCAGCTGGGGGGAATGAAGAGAGGAAGCCTGGTCACTACTTCCCGATGGGTGGAGGCATTGAGGAGTGTGTAACAGTGTGTGCCCCCTGCTGATGTCTCTCCACTTCAAACTGGAGACGTAATTAATCCATCAGCTCTTCAGGGAGTGTGGTTGTTTGAGGGGGTTGTGTCGCTCTTAAAAGTGGGTAACAGCCCTATGCTGCACCTATTGCACATGCCCACTCCTAGAACACTTGTGTGACGTTCAGAGGGGGTAGCTTGGGAATATTGTAAAATCCAATGCTGGCTGCTTGGATGACAGCCATGATACACTCAGCTGTTTTCTGCTGTTTTCTTTTTAGGCAGCTAATGTGTAGCATTGCGGTGATCAACCAGATGGTTCTCAGGTAAGCGGAGTGATCAAAAGTATATAATTTGTGAAAGTAGGGCCTAGCCTTTGTCTGTCAGTTGTTGAAATTGCAAGTTGAAACACAATTTCATGTTTTTGTTATTTTGATCTTTTTCTTACAGCAGTTATTTTATCATTGTAAAGACCGCTAGTGACAAGCATAATACCAAATGAATATCATTAGAGGGAACTTAGGAATTAATACAAAACTAGGCTGGCAACACTAGATAATTGCACATTGTGTGAGACGAGGGATCAAAACGACATGAACTGAATGCTCAACAATCTTCGTAGTGCAGCAGAAGAGGTGGAGCAATGAGGAAAAATAGTACAAGGTTGAGAGAGAAGAAAGCTCAGACGAAATATGATTTGATTTTTATTATTATTATTATTATTATTATTATTATTATTATTATTATTAGATGGAGTGCATGATGGGGCCCTAACATTCCTTTCTGGGTAATTTAGTAGTATGTTTTTGCACAGTGTTTGCACTAGGCTGTTCTCCTCGCAGGAGCTGTTAGCATTGCCCTTTATAGTTGCAAATGCTATCAATGTAAAATTTCCTTTAGAATAACTCTCCCTGCAACCTTCTCCAGTCCCCCTTCTGCTGTAGGAGTATCTTGAGTTGCGGGCAGAGCAACATCACCCCGTTGGATAGCTGCAGTTCATACTGAGTATAGAGCCCATTCTTCATCCAAGTGCTGTCATCCCAGACCAGTTAAATCTCCCCACTCTTCTCCCTGGTAAAACCCATAGTAAAAAAAAAAAAAAAAACAGTGAAACTATGGATAGGTACTTTCCTGCTATCTCTGTGGCTACCCTGGTGGACACTGGCAAATTGAGACAATGTAGCAGTTGTCTCATGTATACTGACAACAATCCTGAAACAAACAAACACGATATGTGAGAGACGTAGTTACTTAATGAAATTTGAAACGTGACTCTCACATACTGACATATAAAATGATGAATAGGTTGTCATCACATGCTCATCATTTCCCTCACTAAATAAGGTCTTGAAGCATAATCCCACATATTCAGAGGTACTTGCAAGAAACTTGCCACAGTCTCAGAGGCCTTTGCTATACACTGCTGTCGGTAACCACATTCAAACAAAACCAAGTCAACACCAACCACTATACACAAAAATGCACATCACAGTGTTTCCACAAACAAGCCCATAAAGCAAAACACCACATGTTCAAACATCTTGGTCATAGAGACTCCATCGTGAGACACATGAAGGCCCCCCCCCCCCCCCCCACCAGGTTGGCTAAAGACAGGGTTACAATCTGTTGCCTTTCAGGGTCCAGGATTCGCCAAGCCATGCAGGCACTGGGGTCAGTTACCAGTATGACTCTGTCATAGTCCATGTAGGTGTGAAGGACGTACCTCCCTGGACTGTATGAATAGAGACTTAAGGGACATCTCTGAACACATGTCACAGGCTGGTATCAACCTTGCATTGAGCAACATTCTACCCTCCTCAAGAATAATACCAGAATACAAACTGAAAATGATTGACTTCAGTAATTGGCTTAGCTACTGGTGTCATTCCAAGGGGATCCAGTATTAATCAGCCTGGGACAACATGATCGCCAGACCATGGTGCTATACCAGAGACGGTCTGCACCTGTTGCCGATAGGCGTTCGAATTCTGGCCAAGGCATTAGCCACCCCCATAGTGCCTTTTTCGGCATTGCCAAACCAACGGACCTACCAACGTAAGAAATTCTTCTAATGCCAAGGTGAAGGCTACTGCTGGTCAGTGCTAGAAGTATTAACAAGAAACTACACTCCCTGGAAGCTCTCCTTGCCCTGGAGAATGCTGATATCTGTGCAGTTAGTTTCAAGGCTGTGGAAAGCACGTCAGCAGTGCAAGGCTTCAATGCCTAGCACACATTCAGACCACTCTCTGAAAAGGAAAAAAAAATGAGAGGAGGAGATGTTTCCATTTACATAAAAAGCAATCACACCTCTAGATTGATCAAGTAATATGACTCACTTGCACTACTCCATGTCCAGCTGACAATAGGCAAAATCCCCTACCATGTCGTTGCTAGCTACAGGTCCCTAACCATGAACCATAAAAACCATTCCATGTACCTGAAGTTACTAGACAATCACTTACCATTCAGCCCAACACACTACTTGAGGGTGATTTTTAACCACTCCTCCATAAACTGGGAAACATACATGACCACTAACATACAGGCTCCGAGATTCCTGGACTTTGTCAATGCAAATGCACTGGAACAGCTGGTCTGCACTCCCACAAGGGGCTTGGATATCCTTAACGTGGTGCTCACAAACATGGAGCTTTGAACCCCCCCCCCCCCCTGCATAATGTCCTCATTGGTAAGATTGGTTCATAAATTGGTCTTCATTGAAATAAATGTAACCGTAGTACCCCCATTTCTCCAAGGCAAATTACCTCCTGTTAATTGATAGCATAGGTAATTTTAAAGCTCTCCCTAACCCCAAAAGGATGGAGATCTATGCAGAAGTATACTTGAATGCCCTGTGCAACTACATAAACAACTGAATAGAAATGGCAATACCTGACAGAACTAAACACAGGTCTAGCAGGAAAAACAAGCCATTAGTCTCAACAGCCAAGTAAGGGAACTAGTCAAGTCTTCAGAAGCCAAATAAGAGACTAAAATTGCCTCCCAAGCAAATAGCAACACAGCGCTTTTTTAGTTATGTTCAAAGGAAACCCTCAACAATGTACTGAGTTGGTTGTAGGTGGCACTATCTATACACAGCCAGAAGAAATGGCAAACCTACTGGCTGATAAATTCAGCTCCGATTTCACCCCCTTGTCATCTCCTGTTACTCCCATAAAATACCATCTACAATTTCTTTACCTGTTATGACAAAAGAACAGGTTGTCACTGTACTCTCTAAAGCAAGAGACACTGCTTCACTGAGCCCTGACAGAATCCCAGGGTGTCTGTTAAGTAGTTTGAAACATGACCTAGACCCATTTGGATCTCAGTTTAACTATAGTCTCCAGACAGGCTTTGTCCCAGTAGAGTGGAGGACAGCAACATTCATGCCTCTGCACGAGGGGGGACCACCTGCTGACCTAGAAAACTACCAACCCATAAGTCTGACTAGCTTCATGCAAGGCTATTGAAAGGATAATTATGGACCTGGTTAACAAACACAGAAAATCTCCAGACTCTATACCCAAGCCAGTTTGGCTTTGTCAAGAGCAGGTTCTTCCTACTCAGTCTGGTGGACTTCTTGGAGAAGTTCACCAAGGCCATGGATGAGGGTAACACAGTGCACACAGTCTACCTTGACCTTGCCAAGACATTTGACACGATACTATACTCTGGTATTATAGATAAATTCACACAATTGGGCATAAGCCTCTACGTCAACAGATGGATAGCCAGATGGCTCACAGGACACATGTTGTTAGAGTGGGGAATCCACATCCAGCAGGAGGCCAGTCACCAGTGGAGCACCACAAGGCTCCGTGCTAGGCCCCTTCCTGTTTGGATATATTTCTCAGATGTCAAGGCAAATGTAGATGGTCTTTGGCTGACTAGATTTGCTGATGACTGCAAGTTGGTCAAAACCCTGCTTACTGACCCTTGTTATCTTTCCCCAGGGATAGAAAATTGGGTAAAATTAGCTAGGCTTGTAAGGACTTTTGAGCCCTTTGCCTGGTGTAATCTCCTATGAACCTGTTTGGTAGTGCAAGTTACATGAGAAGGATGTAAGACTTGGTAGAAGGGAGTAGGGATTGGTGTTAAATTGTGTAGTTTATATAATTTATGAAATCGGTACTACTTTATGCTTACATTTGATATAATATTTTTTTTTTTAGTAGTAGAATAAGTGGATTGGTTCATTAATGACTTTTCAGGTGAATAAACTCTGCAAAACAATGGGGAATAAATGGAACACGGAACATCAGATGCATAATTGTAATTGAGTGATTGATGCAACAAAACTGACTTGCGAATAAGGAAAAATGGTTGCATTTCAACTTAATCAAAAAATGCAAAAAAAATGTCCTTTTAACATGTCCAGTGGTGGAAGCTAACAAAGCAGAATTTCCAGCTTGAGAAAATGCAATGTTGACTTAAGAGACAAATATTCATGAAAGAAATTCATTTCCTCTATATCAGTTTTGGAACACGTTCATCTGATCCTGCTGAACTTTGGTATTACCATTGTGCTCTTAACATTTTGAGTTTGTTGTTCTGAAGATGTCCACTCGGTTAACATCTTGGAAGTTACTTTTTAATCTTGAATTTAGTTGTGAGCTGATCATATTTATATTGAATTATTGTGTACATTTTGTGACAATTCATCTGCTGTATTGGATTTGTTTGCTTGGTAACGTTCTGGTTGTGCAAAGAGGGTGGTTTTAAGTGTTAATGCCTCTCTTAGCTTCTGGAATATGGAGTACCAGAAGTTTAGAATATGGGTCCATTGCTTTTCACTGTTTTTTTGCTACACCTTGGAAATCTTACGTAAAACAGCTGGATCTGCATTACTAACGCTGTGCTGATAACACTTAGTCACAGATGGCCAATGTGTTTATAGAAGACAATTTGGAAGCCATTCCGTTTGGCTTACTAATTGATGGAAGCTGAACATGTCAAAAATTGAAGATATAGCTGCCTGTGTAGCATAGAGTGAGTCTGCCATGCAGCTCCCTTTTTTGTTCTCTTGCAGTAGCAGTGGTTGCAGTATTGCCCTTTAATAATAAGATGATACTTAAAGAGCAGATGTCTGCCATAGAGACAACTTTTTATTTTACCAGGATTAAGCAGTTTTCATCTTGCTTTGGCTAATGCAAAACATTTTCCCTTGAGATATCTGGAACCAAGATAGCCTGGTTACTGCTAGTGCAGAATTTTTTGGTCCAACTACTTAACTGGGACTCATTAGCAGCATATTACTGTTGTAATGCTGAGGCAGCATGGGCACCCTAACCAATCCATTATAATCCTTAAAATGTTAGTGTTGGGTCTTTCATAGGCCACTCTAAATTGAAAGTTTTTTTAAATACCTTTATTGAATCTTGTGACATAGACACATTTACATTTATGTAAAAGTAACCAAACTGTATTAACAAGTTAAAATTAACAAACATATATGCTTTACATATATTGCTATGTATCATGTAACCTAAGCAACACAACATAAATTATTCAATTTCCTGCCCCATTTTTTTAAATAAGAAACATCTTCTTTATTAAACCATCACTTACAACATAAACAGTCATACATTTATATGAATGAAAACAAACCACACCGACACAATCCTAGTTGCAAGCATTTTGCATCATAAACCATAATGACACACACCCAGTTGCAAACATTATACATCACTTATAATTTGCCCAGTCATTTTCAGACATTACATAGCTCATTTGAGTCCTGCCTTCTTTTAAACCTCATTCCTCTCCTGAATGTATTGTTCCCACGATTCCCATTTTTCCTACATAGTTTGCTCTTACCTTTTTTTAAAGATCTCAATTCTAGTTGTTTTATCTTTACTGTATTCACAACTTCTAATATAGTTGATTTAGATTTTGATTTCCATTTTCTAGTAATTGCTTTTTTGGCAGCCACCATATTTAGAAACAGTAAGGCCTTACCCATGTCTAGGCAGTTCTGATTCTGTGTCATAGTTCAGAAAAATCATCTCCCTCGTCACACCAGTCTGGCCACCCAGCAACTCAGACAGTGCATCCCACAGGGAATCCTTAAAGTCCACCAATTCACTGCATTCCCAGAAAATGCGTTGCCCGTTACCTCTTTCTTCCCCATCACACCTCCCAACATTTTCTACTTACCCGAGGAAAATTCTCTGGAGTCTACTTGGGGCATAAAAACATCTATGTAAACATTTCCAAGCAAAAATCCTAAGTCTTCTAGATTTTGTTGCATATTTAGGAGGCATACTTATATCCTTCCATTGTTTTTGTGAATTGCTTATTCAGTCTCTGTTCCCAATCCTTTGTAACCTCTTCTGATTGATTCTTATAGTTATCATGCAGTATGTTTTATATGCTCTACTAAGTATTCCTTTTTTAATTGCAATTTCTCATCTAGATTCTACTAAAACTGTACCAGTGCTGATCTTTTGTTTGGGATCCCCTATTTCTTTCTCTTTGCCTATACTCTAATATCAATCCTTGATAGGGAAGTTAGTCTCTAACCTGCAGTCCAAATAAATTCTTGGCATCTTCCCATTCTGTCGTCTTTCCCTCTCTAGCTATTTGCACCCAATACCTTGGTTCTTTTGCCAGTTTTCTCCGATAAATTCCAGTTCCCTCTTGCCTGTTGTCTGTGTCCCTAATTGTGGTCATCCCTATCAACAGAATCTTCATTCTCCATTCCTGTCCATGTTGGCTTAGTTCTTAGAGTACTTTCTACTACTTTATGAATGTAATATTCTGTATGATTATGGTTATTCACTTTAAAGGCCTGCATCCAAAGTCCCACTCTCTCCTTGTTTCTTGAGCTTCCCTGTTTCACCATCATCCCTTTCCACTTTGAATTATAGTTTTCTGCTTGTGCTATGTATACGAGCCTTGACTTGTAGCTGTGAAATACCCTCTTCAAATTGGGTAATCACAATCCACTCTGTTCTGCTGGAAGAATCCGCTTATCCCACTTGACTCGTGCCGTTTTCTCCTCCCAGATAAAGTCCTTTAGCTATTTTTTAATTTTTATCCACAACTTCTCCATTGGTTGATCAAATATGCCTAACCTGTGTATAAGACTAAGGGGACTAAAAACATTTTGACTGCTTGTATCTTACTATCCATATCTATATAACAAAGCTTCCATTTTCTCAGTTTTTGTATTATCTTTTGTTTAGTCTCTTCCCACGTATCCTTAGCTGCCACACCAGAATCATTTTTATTCCATACTTCTAAGTACTTCATTTTATCATTTCCCCATAAATAAGGATATTGCTGAACCAATTTGTGTGTGGGTATGTAATTTACTGCTGTTGCTTTTGTTTTAGCTTCATTAATTTTGTATCCCAAAAAGATTTGAAACTGTCTCAGAAATGAAGCACAACACTGTAATGTCTCTTTCTGGTTTTGTCAGGTATAAAATAATATCATCTGCAAATAGAGCCAGCTTTTCTTGACTTCCATAGAAATTATATCCTTGAATTATTGAGTCCCTTATTTTCTTTGCCAGTGATTATAAATATAATGCAAATACCAGGGGAAAGAGGGCACCCCTGCCTGGCTCTTCTGCTCAAGCAGAAATCAGAAAAAACCCTACCCACTTTAATTTTCACCTCCGATCCCTCATATGTCCTCCTAGTCAACCTTATAATTTTTTCAAGAAATTCAAATGCTTCCATTGCCCTGCTCATAAAGTTCCAGATTACTCTGTCAAATGCTTTCTCTGCATCAAGGCCCACCACCGAGGGTGGTATTTTCTTGCAGTTTGCTTCCTTCTGGATCATCATTGTCCTATTAATGTTGTCAAATGTTTGCCTCCCCTCCACAAAACTACATCGATCCATTATCTATCAATTTTGGCATTACGTTCGTCATTCATTTAGCCATTATAGACATGGAACACTTTATAATCCTGGTTTAGGATTGAAATGGGCCTTTATGAAGCTGGGTCTGATGGATCTTTGCCCTCTTTACGTATTACAGCTACCACTGCTTTCTTGCAGGATGTTGGTGCTTCTCCTCCTCTTACTGTTAAACAAAACCTTCCAGATTTTGATCAGTTTTTTTCCCCCCTAGCTTTCAAACATCCGCAGGAATACCACCTGTTACTTGGGACTTTCCTGTAGATTGGTTATACATCACAATTTTTCTTATCTCCTCCTGCATAACCATTAGTAATTGACCCTCATCTACCTCTAACCTTGGCATATTTAATTCCTCATAAACATTTCCACTTATATCTTTTGTTGATTTCCGTATTTCTGTGCTTCATACAGACTTTCATAGAATTTCCAAAATATTTCTAATACTGCTACAGGATCTCATTACCTTCCTTGTTATAGGCTCCCTAAGTTTGGCGACAGAGCTTTCTACTTTCTGTTGCCTGAGTTGTTGTGCTAAAAGTTTTTGTGTTCTAGTGTTGTTATTAAAAAACAGTTGCTTAACAGCAATCTTTCTAAACTTGTGCATATTATCAAGGTAATCTCTTATTTTCTGCTTAGTATTCTGCAGTTGATCCTCTTCATGTTCTGTGAGATTCCCCCTATTCTGCAATATTTTAACATTTGTCAGTCCCTCTATGTAATTCTTGTTACTTCCTTAAATTCTTCTCTTTTATAGCAGATGGGTGGTAAAGGACCACTGTCTCAATTTTAATTTCATTATCCTGTGTTTTTATTATAGTTATTATTGGTGCATGATCTAAAATAGTTATTAGGTGTGTATCAAGACCTTCAATTAAATGCTTATGTTCTTGTGAAATGTAAATTCTGTCTAGCCTAGCCCAGGTTTTATGTTTTGGGGAATAATATGTGAATTCACACTAAACTCCTATTACTGAAGTCACATCCTCCATGGCAAATATTTTCATAAATTTCTTCAAAAATCTACTACTCTTTGTTGTACTTTCCCTTGTGGGCCCCCCAGACACATCTTCACTGCTGCAAATTACATTCCAGTCCCCACCTATAAGAAATATTCCATGCTGAAAGCTGATTATTTCTCCCAGAATTTTCTTGAGCTCCATTATAGCAGTTTTAGGTGGAATATAAATACATGCCAGTGTAGTAATCCTCCCTTGCCAGTAGCCTTTTAGCACTACAAATTTGCAATTATTATCTTTGTTATCCTCCTCTGTCACTATTGGAGCTCCTCTTGCAATTAATACAAGTACTCCTCTTTGCCTTTGTCCCAAGTATTCTGCTGAATAACCATCCTGAAAACCCTTCTTTATAAGCTTGTCCCCTTTACCATAGCTATTTGTACTCTACATTGTTTAATATAGTTCATTACTCTTTCTTTTTTGTATTTATCTGTGAGACTGTTGACGTTTAAAGACATTTAAAGACATTACAAAAAGCATCATTGCATTAAAAAGTTATTATTACCACCTTTTATAAATAAAACCTTTTTTGTTAAATGTCTTGTTCCAGCATTAGTGTTACATGCATTCACTTTTTGGCAGGTTGAACTTTTTTACAGTTGTTTCTTGTCATATCCATTTGAACCTATGCCACATATTACAAAACGTTTTGTTTAATTGAAAGCCCACAAAAAAACAAACAAAAAAAAAACAAACACACCCCCAATACCCTCTAAAACCTATTAACTTAATACTAACAGACAAAACTACGCACATCTTCAAATACTGAAGTTTTACCCTCCTAATAGGAACAAAAGTCCCAAACTGACAGCCACCCTCCGACTTCAGTTAACCTAAAAGAAAGGTTATGCATGCTAAAACACATGGTGGAGCTTGTGCTTCTACTAAGTGCTAATTGGTTTTGTCTTGGCGTTGTAGCTCTCCCAGCTGGGAAAACCCTATAATGCTTTCAGACAATATGTCCTAACCAATTTCTCTCTTCTTTTTTTTTTCCTCGGCTGATCAGTCATGCTGGAGCCAGTTTCTCTTTATCAGATTGTCTCCATGGAGACATGAGCACCAGACAGCCATTTTCTCTTTATCAGATTGTTTCCATGGAAGCATGAAGACCAGCTGCAGAATTGCTACTAAGCAAACATATATTTGTTAGAAAAAAGCCTCATAATATTCAGTATTATTTTTCATTTACTTGCTGTCTCTTAAAACTTGTTACCAAATCAGTCTAAAGTCGTTAATCCAGTCATTCCCCTATGCAAGAATGAGAAAAAGCACATACATTTTTCTCTTGTCATGCTTTTTTAACCAGGCTTTTTCTTTTAGACAGCAGTGCCTACATTTCTTAAAACTGAACAAAATGAGAGAGAGAAAAAGGCAGCACATGTGTACAATCCTTGTTACACTTAAAACTAACTGAGAAAACTTTTACTTTATAGCATGTAAAGAAAACCACACACTACAAAAATAATACTATTTAAGAAAAACATTGCATGTTATGTAGTCCTATCTCGCCTCCATTATTACGTGTGGGTTTGGAGCCGATCCTCTGCTCTGACTTGGTCGCTTAGAAAGCCTGATAACTTCTGATTGGTTCGTGGCTAGGAGGTATCCTATGGTGCATGCGCACATTCCCCAGATCTCATTTGCCGCGTCTTCAGTCTGAAGCTTCTTTTGGTTGGCTGTGACTAAGTGATTTAGTTCTTTATTATACTGCTTATTAGGAGTTTTTTTGCTTCATGTGAAGTTTTATTCTGATTGCTGACAGTTTTATTGTGATACTGATTTGTGCTTTAACCGGATTTGACTTTTTGCTGTTTTAAAAATTCTTGGGTCTGTTGGCCGTTTGTGTGTGGTTCCTGTGAGTGTGTGTTTTTTAGACTAGACCGTTTAACTTAGAGGTGCTAGTTTGTTCCCTTTTTCTTTCTTCCACTATGTTCGTTTAAGTTAGAGAACCTAGTAAAACCCCTTTTATTTTTGTTGTGGGGGTTAGAGCTAGATCTGCTTAAGTTAGAGGATCTAGTTCCTCTCCTGTTGTGTGAGTGTGTTTTTTTTTCTCTACTGCCATTATGTCCAAGGAACATAAAGAACATAAACAGTCAGGGTTTAAAAAGTGTACTAAATGTTCGCAAAAAATGTCCATCACCGATGGACATAGTGTCTGTGTGTACTGCTTAGGGGCTATACTTCTTGAAGAAACTTCTCTTTTGTCATTCCTTTAGCCCTAGACTACTCCAGGAACGGAGGAATAAGCTGATTTTAAAAAGCATGTTAAAACCTTCCTTCGAGAAAGACCTAGCCAGTTCTTCCTCCTCTGCTTAGTCGCAGTCTTCTAGAAAGGATAAGGGCAAGACCTATAAAAGGCCTTCTCCAGCCTCAACTTCTGTCTCTCAACCTCCACAGATGTTACCAAAATCAGAGTTGGCCTCTGTGTCTTCGGCTCCACAGTCTTCAGAGCCAATTGAGATTCTTGACACTGACCGTGTAGTATCGGCACCAAGTGTGTCGGTGCCGATCACTAGCAGTCCTCTTCAGAGCCGGTCTACAGACATTCCACTGGTCTCCCCTACTCTAAAATTGCCTATATTGCAGAGAACAAGGTCTCCCACACTGTCCTCCAGATCCTCCAGGAGCTTATCTGAAGAAGACATCGAGAGAGTGGTGCTCAGACTCCTTAAGTCGTCAGCCTTGCCAAAATTTTTATTGGTTCCAACCCATTCGGTCTTGGAGCCGACTCCTGTTACCGATCCTGCGCTTTTTCCTCCTCCAACCCAGATTGAGCGTTTGGAGCCGATGTTGGTACCGACTATAGTGGTGTCCTCGGCTCCAGCACCCCGTGTGGTTGTCTCTGAGCCGAGCTCCGCTCCAAATCTGTCGGCGCCATCAGAAGCATCTAGGGTCCAAAGCTCTTTGGTCGGCCCCGAGGGGGACACTTGGAACTGAACCTCTTCGGTGCCGAGTCTTCCTCTTGGTGGGTTGGCCCGAGGTGAGCTCAGACCCTACATGTTCTCGGAGCCGATTCTTTTGGAGCCATCGGCACCTACGCTCTCTTCGGAGCCGGGGCGTCATTTTGAGCCAGAGGAATCCGTCTTCGTGAGGGTGAGGAACATGTTGGATAGTTCATCTGTCCCACGTAGGAGTACCGATGCTGTACCTCCTCAAGCGCCGCCTACGGTCTCCACATCCTCTCTCCCCCTGGATTGCAGAGACCCACAACCTCAGGACCCCATTTGGGTGGTCTGTGATCTTCCGAGACCTCCCCAAAGGACCCCGCTGAGGAGCCCCCTCGGAAGAGATCATGTAAGAGGAAGCATGTAGACTCCCCTGATGAGTCTGTCACATCTGACACTGACCTCGAGTCGGAGGGGTCCCCTAAGTCGTTCTCTGAAGATGTCTCCTTTACAGACATTTTGGAGATCATCAGGCAGAGAGGCGACTGGCCCACCATTACCCCGTCCGATGAGGAGCCAGTGTACCTGAAGGCTTTCGGGTCTCGACTCGCAGCTTCATGGGTGTCTCCTCCTTTTCATGAATTACTGGATCTTGTGAGTCAGAAAGCATGGCAGACTCCTGATGCCGTGGAACCGGTCCCCAGGAGGCCAAATAAATTTCTTTCCACCCCTAAAGACAAAGAATTTTTATCCATGAGCTTACCTGTTGATGCCATGGTGGTGGCGGCGTCCACTAAGAAGGAGCTAGCAGAGACGACTTCTTCTATCCATCCACCCAATAAGGAATCCCAAACGATGGGTAGGTACAGGAAGTGTATCTTCTCTTTAGCGGCTTTTACACTCCGATCGCTGAACTATCTATCACATTTTATGAGACTTCAGAGAGATCTCCTAAAGGAGTTAGATACTTTTTAGGGTACTTCTACTGAAGCAGTCCCATCTACAGTGTCGGCTCAGTTGGCTACTCTCACATCTATTGTTAACTCCTCCATGCGGCTGTGATGGTGCGAGTAGGGCGGCGGGTTCAGGAGTCTCCTTAAGGAGACATTCCAGGATGCGTCTATGCAACTTTGTTGAGCTTTTCAAGTCTACATTCACCAATGCTTCTGTGGACAGATCCTCTCTTTTTGGACCCAAGGTGAAAGATACCCTCACCAGGTGTGAACATGAAGGAAAGACTCTCTCTGCCATGGGAGTCTGTTTTACCGTTCCTTCTAGACCTTACCCTAAAGGTCAGAAGAGCGGTAAAATGTGGTTCAAGAAATCACAGAGACCTTTCCAGGATACACAGGGTGATTCCTCCTTCAGAAGCAGGGGAGGAGGAAATAATGATAGACGTCACCCTAGAGGCATGGGAGGCCCACAAAATCAGGAAGGTCGCGATTCCTTTCGTGACCGTCCCTATCAGCGTTCCTGATGTGGAACCCGACTGTGTGTCTCTGGAACCGGTCGGGGGTCGCCTGTCCTTGTGCCCAGAAGCCTGGTTAAATCTCACTCGAGACAAGTGGGTGCAAGACATTATCACCAGAGGTTACTCTATTCCCTTTTCCCTTCCACCACCACCATGCCCTCCCAAAAGGATTCCAGATGTACCACCCAATCACAGGGATCAAGCGGTTATAGAGATAAAAAAGCTGCTATTACAAAGAGTCATCCAAAAGGTCCCAGCAGACCTGACAGGATTCGGAACATACTCCAGCTTCTTTTTAGTTCCAAAAAGAACAGGAGACTGGAGACCCATCCTGGAACTCAGCATGTTAAATGAGTATGTAAAGAAGTCCAAGTTCTGAATGGTCACTATACAATCCATAGTCCCTCTGTTAGGGAAAGACAGTTGCATGTGCTCAATAGATCTCCAGGATGCTTACTACCACATAATGATGGACAAAGCATCAAGGAGCTACTTACGCTTCTAGCTGGGAGCCAATCATTACAGGTGCTGCCCTTTGGTCTCACCACAGCCCCCTGGGTGTTCACCAAGTGCATGGCAGTAGTCACAGCTCATTTTCACAGCTCATTTGAGGCATCAGGGAATCCAAGTCTTTCCATACCTGGATGATTGGCTCCTGACCGCCACCACCAGGCATTGTCTAGTTCAATTGAGAGATTCCACAATCAAGCTCTGTTCCCAGTTGGGAATCTCTATAAACTGGGAAAAATCTTCTACTTTGCCCACTCAGTCTATAACATTTATAGGAGCAAACATAGACATGGTTGCTATGACAGCCAGACTACCTACAGACAGAATACAGAATCTTGTGCAGCAAATTTACAGGATACTTCTCCTTCAAAGAGTCAAAGCAAAGGTGGTGTTGCAGCTTATCGGAACTATGGCGTCGACCTAACCTTGGTACCTTTAACAAGACTACATATGAGGATACTCCAATGGCTCCTGTCATCCCAGGGGTCCTTTCAGCAGTTGCCTGTATATCACCAGATTCTGATCACAGATTCTTGCAAAAAGGATCTACGCTGGTGGATTCAACCAGGTCATCTTACCACAGGGACTCCCTTTGTACCTTACCAACCCATTGCCACTGTGACCACGGATGCGTCCCAGATAGGGTGGTGGGGGGGGTATTATCTTGGCAGGACTGTCCAAGGCACATGGCAAGATCAGGAGGCCCATCTGCATATCAGTGTCCTAGACATGAGAGCGGTGCTTCTAGCGTTGCAAGCACTTCATGACTTTCTCCCTCTAGGGACGATAGCTATCCAGACCGACAACATGTCGGTGGTTTGGTATCTAAACAAAGAAGGGGGGACCAGATCATACCCCTTATGTCGAGAGGCCCTGCGAGTTTGGAATTGGGCGATTTCCTCCAACGCTTTCTCATTGCAGCGCACAGCCCGGGGACTTCCAACGTGATAGCGGACAAGCTAAGCAGGGCAATATTGTTACCTCACGAATGGTCCTTGAACCAGAAAGTAGCCCGTCTGATCTTCCACAAGTGGGGACAACCCTGCTGTCATCTCTTTGCCAGCCCCATCAACACCAAATGCAGCACATTTTTCTTCCTCATTCCCCCTCCGGGAGAGTCTCCAAGAAATGGACTCGTCCACGATTGGCCTCCGGGACTCCTTTATGCTTTTCCTCCTTTTCCACTCAATCCCAAGGTCATACAGAAAGCAATGTTGTTGGGAAGCAAGATGATCCTCATCACCCCTTACTGGCCTCGTCAGATTTGGTTCCCTTTTCTCGAGCCTCACCTGTTAGACTATCCATGGACTCTGGACCCAGTGCCAGACCTCCTGACACACACGTCAGGTTCTCTTCACCCCAGTTTCCACACTCTCAAACTGACAGCATGGCTGCTCCAGTTCCGTCAGTAGTCAGGCTTCATGATCTGTCTCCAGCTGTAACCCATATTATTACCTCTTCTCACAAGCCTTCGACTAGAAAATTGTATCACAGTAAATAGAATAGATTTTCTGTATGGGCACACAACAGTGAAGTTGATCCATTTACAGCTCCTGTTACTATTGTTTGAGTTTTTTTCAGAACTCTTTCACCAGGGTTCAGTGGCTGCTACACTTCGAGTTCAGCTAGCAGCAATTTATAATTTTCATGCTGGGATTAATGATTCCAGTCTTATGTCTCACAAACTGTGCAAACCTTTTCTTTGCGGTTCCATGATGTTAAGCCCTCCTGTGCAAGACCCATTCCTGTTTGGGATCTGAATCTAGTCCTGTCTAGACTTTCTTTGCCACCCTTTGAACCAGCCCATAGTTGTCAGTTGAAGTTCCTGTCTTGGAAGACTCTTTTTTTTCTGGTAGCAATAACCTCAGCCAGATGAGTTTCTGAAATACAAGCCCTATCAGTTAAACCTCCATATTTAATTTTTCACAAAGACAGGTTTCTCTCCGGACCAGTTAATTTCACTTAAACCAAACAATTGAATTGCCAGTGTTCTTCCCTAATCACACCAATAAAGCAGAGTATACATTCCACCAATTGGATGTGCATAGGCAACTGTGTTTCTATATCCACAGGACCAAAGGATTTAGAAAATCAGAACAGCTGTTCGTTTCTTTTGCTGAGGCGAGAATGGGCTTGCCATTTTCCAAGGTCACACTATCGAACTGGATCTCTAGTTGTGTTTCCTTTATTTACACTTTTCTCAGGGAGGGGAGTTACCCTTTAAAGTCAAAGCGCATTCTACCAGGTCCTTTTCTACTTCTGCTGCTTTCCAAGCCAGGACACCTATTGGTAATATATGTGCAGCAGCAACATGGGCTACCCCTCATACCTTCATTTCCCATTATAAATTGGATTTAACTTCCAGGGGTAGAGCCTCATTTGGTTCCACGGTACTCAGGAGTATTTTGCAGTGAGCCACCCATTCAAGATGCTAGGAAAGCTGTCCCACACGTAATAATGGAGGCGAGATAGGACTACATAACATAAAGAAGTTATGTACTCACCATAACGTTCCATGTATGTAGTCCATCTCGCCAAGCATTATTACGAACCCACCCACCAGCCCCCTTCCTGGAGGATCTGGAAACAGTTTTTCCTTTTCTGCAGTGGTTTTTACCATAAGGGTGCCTTTATTACAGTTTATTCTTCCGGACCTTTGTCCTTTTTTCCTGTCTTATTCTGATAGACTAGTATTTTATTTATTTATTTTACATTTGTTGACCGGGCTAGTCTGGCTGGATACATGTCCATTTTCAGCAGAGGCCCGAGGAGAAAAGCTCCACTAAATACTAAGTACATTACAAATAATCATTACTGTTAAGAAATAGCAAAAATTGGAAGTCATAACAACACACAGAATGAAAGATAATTTCAAAGAGAAACAAGTTTACAATAAGCAGTTCATTACATATTAGCAATTATACATAAAATGTACATAGTTAGATTAGAACAGTAAAAGGAGGAGAAATCAGACAGGTAGTGATGAGAAGAGTGAAGGAGAAATAGAGTATGAGAAAAAGGTTAGTCAGGTGTACTGCAGGAACAAAGCCAATGATTGAGGTAGTACAGTTTAATTTTCTGTTTGAATTGTGGTAGGGATGTAGTCAAAGTTATTTCACTAGGTAAGAGATTCCAGCTTCTACCTATAGTGTTAGTGAATAGAGAACCACCTGCTGTGTTGTTTACCTTTATTGATTTTGCCATGAGTTTACTAGAGGAGCGAAGTGAGTTAAGATTGTTGTAAGGGATTAGAAGTTGAGAGAGTATTGGGGTGTTGTCAGGTAGGTGTAATATGTTGTGGGCTATAGTGAGTTGAGGAATTTTTAGGTAGTTTTGAAATTCGAGCCAGCCAAGTTGTTTTAGATTTATACAATGGTGGGTCCTAAAGGGGTTAGCAATGGGTAGCAAACAAGATCTGGGGAATGTGCACATGCACCATGGGATACCTCCTAGCCACGAGCCAATCAGAAGTTTTCACGCTTTCTAAGTGGCTGAGTCGGAGCAGAGGATCGGCTTCGAACCCACACTTAATAATGTTTGGCGAGATGGATCGGCTCCGAACCCACATGTAATAATGTTCGGCGAGATGGACTACATACATGGAACGTTATGGTGAGTACATAACTTCTTTTTACAGTTAACTTTCTCCCTCCTCTTCCCCTCTCCAAAGCAGTCTTCCAAACATTCATGTCATGAAGTAGGGCATATGCTTTTGGAGTCCACCACAAGTCAAACAAATTCTGAAAAAGTCCAGTATTTCCAGATTTTCTTCTGTCATATTTCACAAATATAATTATTGCATTATAAACCCACATTAAGTTACTGGTTTTATTCCTGTTCATCTCCATCTCCCATATTTTGTCTCTGCTTCATTTCCAGCATAGTTTCGAGCCTTCTAGTCAGCTCTTGTGCTTCCTTCCTTCTCTCCAACATTTTCCATTGAAACATTGGATAAGGTTTCACAGGTACCATGTCTCTGTGGTTTTTATTACCAGAGGAACAAGAGGCAGAATCTTCTTCTGTTTCACAGCTTACTTTTTGTTGGACAAACATTTGTATTTCCTCCTTAGCATGTACCTCATCGGTAAATGATTTTGTCCCTCCAGGGAAGAATACATTGAAGACAGCTGGGTACAGCAGTTTGAATCTCGTACCTGCATCTCGACATTCCCAGAATAGTGGAATAAATTTGCTCCTCCTCGGCCTGGTGTACAATGAGTAATCATTCTCCACAAACACTCTGCTGTCTCCCACTTTTAGTACTTTGTCTTTCTGCCACAGTTTTGTTAGAATCAACTCCTTCTGTTGGTAAGATTGCATCTTTACTGTTAAAGGTTTAGTTTGCTTTCTTATAGCCAGGCTTGGAGCATTCACATGATGTGCCCTTCAACTAACAACTGCTGTGGAATAGCAATCCATTGCTTATTTGTGCTTTCATAAAATTAATGCAGTCTGTTCCTTCCAGCTTCTCTGGTATAGCTGAACATCTCAAGTTTTCCATACATTCTCTGTCCTCTACTTCTGTTATTTTTTTTTAAACATCTCTTCCTGAGCAGTCCCATATACAGCAAGCCTTTTCTTTATTTAGACCTCCTGAGTTTTGCAGCTTTATCACCTCATCTGAATATATGTTTAAAGCTTCTTTCATTTTTTCCAACCTTTTGTTTGTGTTATACTCCATCAGTGTTTCATTTATTTTAACCAGGTTTGTTTTATATCTTCCTATAGGTTACTGGAAGTTATGTCTGAGGTTGCATTGCTTTTTGCTGAGCAGCTGCAGAACTTTCCCCAGTCATGTTTCTTCCTCACTTTTTGTTGCTGTTTTTTTCCAGGTCCTCTGTATTTCTTTTGTCCTGGCATCCAGGCAGTAAACACAAGTCTGTTTCTGTTTTCACATTGGGAGAGCTAGAATTAAGCTGTTACTCAATGTGCAGCCGTCTTGGAAAGTGTCTAACTCAAAAGCGTTTACAGCTCCTTTTTGCCCTCCTCATGCATTCTGCTCTGCCATGTAGTGGCTGTTAGTGATTCCAGAAGCACTGTTTTAATCTAATGATTTGTAATTGTTTGCTCAGGTACTGCACATTAGCTGTTGCTGCCTTTGCCTTAGTTGAGGGAGTGTTTTACACTGGCATCCTTTAAATTTTATTACTTCAGCCTAGCTTTTGATGACGTTCCCCGTGAACAGTAATTGCTTAGGCCTTGATATGTTTTTCTGTTTCATACATTGTTTTGTTTTAGTGTTTTTATTACTTTTATTATTTTGTGAATAAACACTTGAGTTTAAAGTAGGACACTGAATCAAAAATGAAAATATTGACTTCTGTACTATTGTCATAAGGGAAAAATACTCAAAATAATTGGCAGCTGTTTTATTGTACTACACAACATGAGGTATATGGTATAACAAGTTTAAAAAAATAGTGCTTACCTCACTTACTAGTGATAGTCTTTTTTTTTTTTTTTTTAAACAGTCACTCATTAAATAAAGAGCATGTTAGTTACTGTTATAGGCTGTAGTTGTACTTGGGAAATATCTGGAGAGAACAATATTATAAATTTATACAGAGTTCTCTGAGAATGGCCAAGAAGACTGTGTTGGTTGTTTTTAATCATTTATCAGAGTCTGACTCTCTATGACCTCAAGAACTTTAGCATGTTGGGCATGTCTGTCAAGAACAGCTTCTTTTAAGTTCTTGCAGATTGTATTCATTACTTCAGTAACGCTCTCCTTCCATCTTAGATTCTGCTGCCCCTTCTTCTGTCATGAGTTTTTCTTAACGTCAGTCTTCTATTAAATCTTCCCTTTGCATTATGAAAGTAAAGTATTTGAATTTTAGTTTTGTTGTCTGGTTTTCCAGTAAACAGTGTGTGATTATTTCCTTAAATATTGACTGGTTCTGTTTTCATGTCCTTAGAATTCTCAAAGTGTTCTCTAGTACCAGAGTTTAAAAGCATCAAATGTTTGGTACTTTTTTCTATTGGTATATGCTTGATTTTACAATGGGCGTGCTGGTTGGGCTGACCAATCAGCGTGCACATTTTTGAATGTTAATGACCTGTCATTGTATAATATTGAGTAAACCACCACTCTGGTTATACAAACGTTTGTTGACTGACTGTGTGATGTCAGTGCTGCTTATAATCCTTTTTTTTTCCTTAACATTTTTATTAAATTATCACTTAACATATAGGCAAATGCACGTTAACAGAAAAGAAAACAAGCCATATTAGTATTTTATCGGTCAGTTTCATTTATTCCTCAACAGTTGGGTTCGGATCTGACTCGGCTGTGTTTTACAGTTTGTGGCCAATAGAAAACTCTCGTGCTCCTCCCTTATCCATAATGCTTTATCCCTCAACATACCTTTGATCTCGTTTGCCACTTTCATGTACAGATGTGGTCACTGTGAGCTCTCGAGCTTAGTTTGTTCAGTCAACAGAGAGAGTTCTTTTTTTTTTTTTTTTTTTTTTTTTTTGCTATTATCGTAATATTTTTCTTAATTTCTATATAGCTCACATTTTTTATTTACAGCGTAGTTCTTTGGTACCATTGTTGGTAAATGTTTTTCTTCTATCTCCTTTTACACGCTAATGGTCCACTTGAGAATCCCATTTACAAATCAGTCCTGAGCAGTCCAGTTCAACTTGCACGACCACCTACTTCAGGGACTACTAGCCATCTGTATTTACAAATGTCATGGTTTATTGCATCAGCAGACAATTGGATACCTACTCCTTCTCCCTGTGCAAGAAACACTGAAATTATGGGACTAGGCCATTGCCCTCAACCTCTTCCTGGTGATTGCGCACATTGCAGGGGTTGTGACATTGTGTGTATGGGAAGTATTTAAAGGAAGTTTAAACTTTTTAATACAACTCAGATGAAGTCTTGCTGTGACAAGGAGAAAGCGCTAAGTGAATTAAAGTTTTTGTTTTCAATAGAATTCTCGTTGTGGCTGTTTAATCACAGTATTGTAGCCATTTCACTTTATTTTGTGACATATTCCAGGGGAAGTTAACACCTTAGTAGATAGGCTTAGTTGAAATCTCCTCCAAGACTGGCCATTGGACCAGATGAGAACTGATAAGGTTCTGTCCGGGACCTGTCACAGTTGGGGCTCCTTGCCTCAATGTTAAACACAAACGTTAGTAATTCTTCTCCCTCGTCTCAACAAATGGCAGCAAGGTCAAGGATGCACTGGTAGAGATATGGCCTTATGGTTTTATCTACAATTTCCCACAAAGCTTCTGCTACAAAACCTTCAAAAACCCAAATTAATGAAATACAAGTGAAGACTAATCCTAGAAGTGACCTTCTATCCTAGTAGTGACCTTCTTACCTAGATAGGAATGATTTGTCCTCCTAACTCCACACACTTTGGAGGGGATCTTTCAGACTTACAGCTTTCACTGGGTTAATAACATATCCTTCCGGCAGACCTTACCCAGATGTCAGTGTTCTTAGATTATTAATTTGACTTCCCCAATTCTGAACATAGAGAGTAACCCAAGTTTTGTGCTATAGTTAGTTGTGATCTTAACTTCACTGCAGAAACATTCCACCAGAAAAACGTGCAAAGCCAAGTGGAAATAATTTACCAGCTATGCCATTCATATGGGAATGGACACCAAGTTTGTACCTTTGGTTAAGGTTCTGCAGTACCTGGCTGAGCTATTTGATGAAGGTCCTAATTTCTCTACCATTAAGGTACATTTGGGAGCTTTTTTCATATTTTCACACTGGGCACAACTCTACCTCCTTAGAGGCTTTACAAATTAGTAAGGCCTTCTCCAAAGTCACTTTTTGTTTAAAGCCACTAATCAGGCACTCAGCATCACCTTGGGACTTCTGCTTCATCCTAGAAATATTTACTAGGCCATTCTTTGACCCAGCAGCAAAAGTTGACCTCTTGTACCAATCCTGGAAAACAGTCTATCTGATGTCATTTTCATTTGTTCCTCAATGAATGTGTTTGGATCCGATACTCTGATCAGATTCAGCTACTTTTTTGCAGTCTGGGAGCTGATTGTTGAGCTCCTCCCATTACCCATCATGCCCCTGATTACTGCTTTACCTCAGATCTCGTTTGCCAAGGTTATCAGTTGGTCGGGACTTTTGCACTGTGGAGCTCTATGCACTTTAGTGGTGTTTTGTGAGTGATATTTAGTGCCTTTCTTTATTTATCATCTTAGAATTAGTCTAGACCTTTTCGTCTACTCAGTGTAGGCTCTGTCCTACCATCATTGGTACTCTGACCCCTTTTTCTTATCTCTCCTGAGGTAATCTTTTTTTTTACCATTGTTGATATATTTTTCTCTTTTCTTCAGTTTTTTCCCAGTTAGGGGTCACCACAGTGGATCACCTGTCCGCTCATGATTGCCAGTGGAGTTTTACTGTGTTGTGTTGCCAGCCCGTCGCCCAACCTTCCACAGTAGGCACACATACGCACGCACTCGCGCCTAGGGCCAATTTAGAGTATCTAATCCACCTACAGCATGTCTTTGGGATGCGGGAGAAACCGGAGCACCCAGAGGAAACCCACGCAACCACAGGGAGGAATATATAAAAAAAAAACAAGCCGCTTATTTGTTTCCTGTTAATAGTTTTTCTTGTTTGTGGTGGTAGTATTCCTTGAAACTGGTAGGTTCTTCTGCCATGCAGAAGTACACTTCCAGTGGGCATATGCTATCCAATTCGGATGCCCATAGGGAGTGCATGTATTGTTTAGGCTCTGCGTATCTTCAGATTTCATGTGAAGTCTGTGCAGATTTTAACACCAGGGTGGTCAGCAATAGGTGTAACAAACTAATTTTAAAAGGTCTGTTGCTTGCTTCCTCTTCTGCAGTTCCTTTGACATCAGGGGCTCAAGCCCCCTTGAGAAGTCCTAAGGCTTTGGAGACCAGGGAGTCTAGAAAGCGCTTCCTTGTCCGATCTCCTCCTTCCACTGTGAGTTCAGAGCCACCTTCGAAAATAAAAGGCCTCTGGTCCATCCTCATCAAGTCCTACTGCACCTAAGGTCAAAAATGTTTCATCAGATCCCATTGTCCGCCCAGTCAGGTCTCCTCTGATCCAGTCTTCACACTTCTTTCTGGAGCTGGTATCCCTGAGATTAAGGTCTCCTTTTCTTCAGGAGACTCCACAAAAGACTTCTCGTCCTCCCTCAGCATCCTCCTCCATCAGGTCTTCCTGGACATCTTTCTGAGCATGATATGAATAGGATGATGAGAAAGTTCCTTAGAGCAGAGATCCAGATGGGGGTCCTTCAGGCTCTGTCCCCCATCGGATCCGTGAGTCTGCAACTTTTGATACAATCTGTAGTGACTCCTTCTCCAATCTGACCTGTGGTTTCGGAGCCATCTGATGTCAAACCATGAGATCTGAGAATGTTGCCTTCCTTGACTCACTCTTTCCCTGATTCTTTTGGTTTCTAGCATTTTGAGCAGAACAAGTCTCGTAGCCGAAGCGTTGGCATCTGGGCTAGGGGATGACTTAGACTCAGAGGGTTTTGGAGCCATCGCTTCCTCTCAGTGCATCTGATTGGACAGCTGTGGTCTGATTCCCTCTTTGGTGGTGGAACCCGGAGGGAGTGCAACATTAGCTGAGCTGAGAGATTTAGCTCCAGGGAGACTGATTTCTACTTCTTCTGTATCTTCTGCCCTCGAGGTAGTGGAAAGGGTCTACTTCTAATGCCCAATGACCACAATACCGAAGACTAATATCCCAAGATGAAAATCACGAAGTTGCAGAAACCTGAATGGCGGCATTTTACCATTGTAAGTAAACAGTTGGCCACTGCTAAATGGACAGCATGCCGAGGCCAACATGCCCTTTTCTCCACTGCAGTGCAATCCCAAAGTTGGTATATTAAGTTAGGGGGATGGATATTACTTACCTTAGCGTGCTTTCCAGTTAGCATTGGACAAGTGTTTACTTACCATGGTTCAAAGCAGACATTCAGGTTTTTGCAGTTTCATGATTTTCATTTCAGGATGTTGAACATTGGTATTGTGGTCATCTGGAATTAGAAGTAGACCCAGTGGAAAGGATTTTCTCCCACTCAGGGGATTCTTCGGCTATCACCTCTGATGATCCTATTCCCATTCCTCCTCTGGATTTGAGTGCAAGTCTCATTATCTTATTTCACAGGGACAGCCAGCCCTGTGGAATAAAAGCTTCCAGGCAGTCCCTGCACAGGCCTTCCCCTTTCTTCTGAAACTTCTCCAGTGAATCCCACTGAAGAGGTTCCTTGCAAGAAACTGTGCAAACGTAGACACTTGGATTCCTCTCAAGAATCATTGAGAGAGGACACTGATTTTGATGAAGCGGAAGGTTCCCCCATATCTCCACCAGCTGACATTTTATTTGGAGACATTTCAGATATTCTGTGCCAAAAAGGTGAATGGTCTTTCCAGAACCCTTCTCAGGAGGAATCTGTGTTTCTGGAAGTTTTCATATCTGGCCCTTCTACATCTGGGATTAGCCCCCCCCCCCTTTGCAGATTAGCTCATCAACCTTGTCTCCTGTTGGGCATGGAAGTAGCTGGACTTTGTAGAGCCCATTCCCAAATGCCCAGTGAAGATCCTCAATGCACCACCAGACAGGCAGCATTGGTCCAAGGAGATTCCTGTAGATGCCATTGTTGTTGCAGCAGCCACAAAAAAGGAGCTACTGAACAGAGCTCCTGTGTCCATTCTCCTAACGGAGAGTCTAGGGCTTTGGACAGATACAGAAAGCAAGAGTATATGCATCAGTGACCTTTTATTATATGATTGGTGAATTACCTAGCACAGTTTGCTAGGTTACAGTGGGACTTAACAAAGGAACTGTCTAACTCTATCTTGGGTACATGATGTCGGCAGAGAAAGTAAAAGCTTATTCTTCATTACTGGGCACCCTACATTCTATATCGAATGCATCCATAAGGTTAATCTCTCATGCGGCCAAATTTTCCTCACAGTGCACGGGTACAGACTTATCCATTAGGAGGCATACCTGGATGCACTTGTGTGACTTTTTGGAGCCCTTTAAAGCGTCATTCATTAGTGCTCCTTTTGATGAATCATCCCTTTTTGGGCCCACTGATAGACACTTTCCCGTAATGAGCAAGATGGCAAGCCCCTATCTGCCGTAGGAATCTGGTTTTCTACCCTGCAGAGAGCTTTCTCAAGAAATCAGCGTGGTGGTAAGAAGATGTGGTTTTGGAAATCTCAAGGACCTTTTCAAGATTCATGCAGAGATTCTTCTCCCAAAGGCAGTGGAGGAAATAATTTATTATAATGAGACACCACCCATGTGTTGGGGGGGTCACAAAATCAAGAGTTATGAAATAACGCAAAAGACACATGGGTGCAAGGATTTGTATTCAGAGGATATTTTATTCCATTGTTACAAAATTCACCAAGGATAAGAAAGTCTCCCCAATTTTCCACCTAATCAACAGGAGCAAGCAGTTCTGGAAATCCAAAAGCTGCTAGACAAGAGAGTCATCCAAGAAGGTTCCACCAGACCAAAGAGGATTCGGTTTTTACTCAAGGTTCTTTGTAGTGCCAAAGAAAAGAGGGTACCTGAGACCCTTCTTGGATCTCTGTTATCTAAACAAATTCAAAGAACTCCATATTCTGGATGGTCATGGTTCAGTCCATTCAACCATCACTCCAGAAAGGCAACTGGGTGTGCTTTGTAGTCCTGACGAATGCATACTATCACATAAAAATGAATAGATGATCCCGAAGATGCCTTCACTTCCAGCCGAGAGTCGGTCATTATTAGTTAAGAGCCCTGCCCTTGGCCTCACCACAGCCCCCAGAGAGTTCATCAAATGTATAACCGTGGTTGAAGCTCATCTAAGACCGCATAGATTTGGGATGTATCTTAATTTAGATTACTGGCTTTTCACCACATCAACCAGGCATCTATTGGTAACATTCAGAGACCCCCCCCCCCGCAACAAGATTGTGTAAATGCATGTTGCTTAACACTGATTAGACTTGATGTACTATCTATAGAGTTAGTCTGCCCTCCCGTGTGCATGTTCTAGCAGCCTACAGCAGACTGTTTGCCCTCTTCCCCTCTTGTTATCACTACCTTAAAATATATTTAAACCCAAGACTGGTCCAACTATCCCTGCTGTTTGCTCTCTCCTTATACCATTAGGTGGCAGCATCTACCAATATAAATCCTAGATATTCTTTATAATCCCAACAAGTTTTATTTTTTAACAAACAGTTGGTTGTGAGTTAATATCCTAAGACTGTAAATATCTCCCCCCCCCACCTGCTAAACCACCCTCTGTGAAGGCAGCCTTCATTTTCTGGCTGGACATATTTAGCTCATACCTTCCAACTACAGCCTTTAAACTGCCCTTTGCTGATACTTTTTCTGCCATACTCACCTCTAGTGTTCTTTCCCCTACCCTGCCCCCCATTTCCACCCACCCCAGTATTTCTAGCTTTATTCCTATCTTACCCCACCCTCTCAGCCTAATTACCCAATACCACTTCCCCCTCATTACTCCTCCCACCTATAGCCATCCTTCTTAAACTCTGTAATCTGTACTCCACCCAATAATTATAGTCCCCTGCTCTTTCCTTAAATCTCTAGAATACCTCCATCACTTTTTAAACCCTTTCTTCTTCATAGCCTTCTCTATTTTCCTAATCACTCATACCACTCCCTCTTTGCTCCAACATGCTCTCCTCAAGTTATCATACCCTCCAGTTCCCCAGCCTCCTCTTTATGTTCCTACTTCCCTTAGACTATACCTCCTTTTCCACCTATGCTTGTCTAATACCACCTACAAAGACAACTGCCATACAAACCCACCTTCTCCCTCACTCTTACTCCCATTTCCACTCTATCTCCTCTTCTGTCATTCAGCCCCAACCCTCTGCACCTGTTTCACCCTAAACTCTTCTCCTCTAAAGTCACAACACTGTCACCTGCTCCAATCTACAATCTACCAAAATTCATGCCTGACAGACCGATATGGCTAAAGGATATCTCCTTCAACAACCTAGTCCAAGCTGGTGATATCCATCCTAACCCTGGCCCTACAGCCTTTATTAACAACACTCATCCTTTACCCTCTTCCTCCTATCTCTACACCCTAAAGATTTTTACAATTAATGCACAAAGTCTAAACAGCAAAGTACACCAATTTCAAGCTTGGTTAAGCCATAACCAACCCGATATCTTCAAAACCTGTCTCAAGCCCTTTATCTCCAACTCTGAGATTTTGCCCCCAGGATTTCATTGTCTCAGAAATGACCGACTAAGTAAAAAAAGGTGGAGACACTGCCCTAGTCTGCTCCAACCTTCTTACCTTAATTCACCTCCAAATTCCAATTCCAGAACACTGAACTAACTGCTGGAATTCTAAAACTAAATAAACATAAAAATATCTGTATCATTGCCATATATATCTCACCTGGTAACAATATCTATACACTCAAAAATATTCTCCTCTGGGTCTCTACTGAAATTAGCTATGAAACTTGTATCCTTGGTGATGTGAATATTGACTGGAATAAAATCAATTGCCTCTCTCCCTATCCATTTACCTCTATAAATTCACTCAAATAATCCTCTCTATCACTCGACCTAACAAAATAAATCCTCCCAGATCCACTGTAGATTGGATCCTAGTCTCGGATCCAAATAAAATAACCAATTCTGGCACAATTCCTAATACCTTTAGCCACCACCTCCCAGCCTTTATGCATCACTCAACTAGTTCCTCCCCACACCAGCATCAATGCATTCAAACTCGTAACCTCAGTAGCTTCAACCCAACTACTTTCTCGAATACTTTCAAACAAATGAACTGGCAAATTCTAAACATCCTTCCTCTTGACAAGGCTATAGAATACTTCAGCTCTGTCTTCCTTGATACTTTAAATTCACTAGCCCCACTAAGAAACAAAAGGATAAAAACTAAAACTGCTCCTTGGCTATCCAAAGAAACAAAACAGATTATGCACCACAGAGACAAACTATGGAAGCTTTACCAAAACAATAAACTGGTCAATACCTTGCTCCAATATAAACAGCTCTGCAACCGTGCAAAACAACTAATCACCAAAGACAAAAAAATCCTACTATATCAAACTTCAGTCCAATAACAATAAAACCCCCCAAAAATTCTGGAACTCAATAAATTCGCTCCTCAATCCAGGCTCCAAGAATAATCCCTGTCCTGACCCAAGTAAATCTGACCTCAAACTAGGCTCTTAATTTAACTCATTTTTCATAGAAACTATTACAACCCTCACCAAGACATTTCCCAATAATAACCCAACTGCTCTACACTCTCCCCCTTCTAACTCACCTCATCTGTTTGAACTCAAACCCATCTCCACTAACTTTATAAAAAAACTTTTGTCCAAATTTAAACCTTGCTCTAACGCTCCCGACAATATTCCCTCTTCCTTCCTAAAATGTGCTGCTGATGGCATTGCTCTCCCAATCAGCATCATTATTAACCGATCCATAAAAGAATCATACGTCCCCAAACTGTGGCGCTCAGCTTATATTCTTCCTCTTCATAAAGGAGGCAAAAATACCAGCATCTCAAACTTTCGCCCCATTGCTTTGCTCTCACTAATCTCCAAAATCCTAGAAAAATGCATCCACCTCCAACTTGTGCCCTTCCTGACCCAAAATGATATTCTCACTCCTACCCAGCATGGCTTCTGTCCAGGCCATAGCACAATAACCGCTCTACTCTCTTTCCTAGAAACTGTCAATCAAGCCTGAGATTCAGGACGCTTAGTTTCTACTGTTTTATTCGATCTGTCTAAAGCCTTTGATACTTTTTCCCACAAGCACCTTCTCTGTCATCTCTCAAACCTTAATCTCTTACATAATGCTTTATCCTGGTTCTCCAGCTATCTATCAGACAGATCACAGGCAGTCCAATGGAAGAACTCCATCTCTTCCTTCCTACCTACCCCAGCTGGCATACCACAGGGATCCATCCTTGGGCCAATGCTTTTTAACATCTTCGTCAATAACTTTCAGACTGCTATTCCTGGTGCTAAAATCATTCAGTATGCAGACAATTCAACCTTAATCTGCTCTGCCTCAAACCTCTCTGAATTGCTGACTAAAACCCAAACTGCCTTCTCAACAACTGAAAACTGGATGCGCCAAAAACACCTCTCTCTCGATGCAAATAAATCAAAGATTCTACTATTCCCTCCCACAAAGACCCTTTCCTACAATAAAAACAACTTCAAAGTCGACAGTCAAACCAACTCGCCTATAGAAGTGGTCCCCTCTGCCAAACTACTTGGCATTACTGTAGATGCACACCTCAAGTTTGATATTCATATTCAACAAAATATTAAGAAAACCCACCAAAAGCTAGGTATGCTGTATAGGCATAATTGCTTTCTCTCCAACTCTACCAGGCAAACTCTGGCCTTGACTTATCTTCTTCCTTCCTTATTATACGGAGCCCCTCTCCTAACCAACCTGTCCTCCTCTATCACCTCTAAACTAGAATACTGCTACAACAAAATCTCTAAATTTGCCTCTAAATCTAAAAATACCACTCATCACTGCCTTAACCCTACAATCCCCGAATTGGCTTGAACTCCCAAACTACCTAGAACTACCTAGACTATCTCCAACTCACTTCTGCATATAGACTCATATTTCACCCAACAAAATATCGCACTCTAACATCCTCCCCCCTTAGAAACACAACAGAGCTCTCAGATCTGAAAATCAGAACTTAATTACTATCCGTAAACCTAAACGTCCTGCTGGCTAACTTCTGCTATCTTTCTCACTAGGCAAAAAATGGAATTACCTTCCCTCCACACTAAGAACCATACCAAACTCGGAAAACTTCAAAACCCAACTATTCAAACACCTGTCCACTAAATGGAAATGTACCTGCCTTCGCCCAACCTAATCTGAGGGGGTTCTCTCTCTGGTTCCCAAGCTCTACAACTGTCATAGTTATCTTCCTATGAGCCTATCTAAGCTCTCAACAATTTCTGTAGCTTCTCTCTTGAGCTCTAAACAACTCCTACAGCTACCCTCACACAGCCCAACCTTGTAAATATTGTAAATAGCATCCTACTTTTGAAGTGTGTAAGTAAAGCTTATTTACATTTTCTTAAAAGGTTTGCATGTAAACTGTTTCCACACCTAACACACATTTGTTTTCCTCAAATGAATCTGTATGATCCCTACCTTCAAGCTTAATGAATTTAACTATGCATTTATGAGTGATAACTATTCTACATAATATTATCTTTAATATTAGCTATCAGTTGTATTGAAATTGTATAATGCATCTTTGAGCTTTTCTCCCTGGGCTTCCACTGAAAATGGGTCAGTTCGGCCCAGTGGACTTCCCTGGTAATCAAACTGCAAATAAATAAATACATCTTCTTCTTCTTCTTCAGTTGACTCACACTCTAGGTATCGCTGTAAGTCTTACAAAATTCAAACTCAAACAATACAAGTCTTGGAGTTTATAGGGGCATGCCTAGACACAGTGAATCTTCAAGTATACTTACCACAGAGCAGGATTCTTACTTTAAAGTTACATGTCAATCAGGTTCTGTCTCATCATTTCCCTCCAGCTAAACTGATTTTAAGAGCTTTGGGATCCATGGGTACTGCAATCACATTAATGCCAACAGCTCGTTTTCACATGAGAATCCTTCGGTGAACTTTACAAGTGCAATGGTCCATTCTACTCCAAACCTTACAATTTCTGGTAAATGTCCAGGGTTTGCAAGGACTCGTTAGTATGGTGGATCCAGTCCAACAAGATTTGCCAAGGTCGCCCCTTTTGTCCTTCCTCCACCCATTGCCATGTTGACCACGGATGCCTCCCAGTTTGGGTGGGGGACATTACTTGGGACATACTGTTCAAGGCATGTGGACCCCCAGTAGAGACTGAATTGTATATAAATGTCCGGGAGATGAGAGCAGTCCTAATAGTGTGTCGGTCTTCCAGAACTCTCTCCTCTCTGGGGGCAATATGTCAGTGGTTTGGCCCATTAACAAACAGGAGGGAACCAGATCATACCCTCTTTGCCAAGGAGCAATGAGAGTTTGGCAATGGGGCAATCTCATTTAACCACTTTCTTATAGCGATGTACATGCTGTGGAAATCAAATGTACTTGCGGACAGGCTCAGCAGAAATATTCTGATGCTTCACAAGTGGTTTCTCAGTCAGTCAATGACCAACATTATCTTCAACCAGTGGGGTCAACCATGCTGTGACCTATTTGGTTCTCTCCTTAAGTGCAGCAGGTTCTTTGCCGTAATCCCTCCCTCAGGGACAGATGCAGAAAGCTGCTCTAGTCCATGTTTGGCCCTCCGTTTTTTTTTTTATGCTTATCCTCCCCTACCCCTAATTCCCAGGTTTCTTCAGAAAGCTTTCAGGTTGTAGAACAAAGTAAACCTCATTGCCCCTTTTTGCACTCTGCAGATTTGATTTCCCTTCCTATTGTCTAATTTAATATGTCCTTAATGGACACTGGACTCCAGTGAAGCTGTCCTCTCACACCCGTCAGGCTTGAGTCATCCAGACATATCAGGCCTCAAATTGATTGCATATTTTCTCCAATTCCAATGATGGCTAGACATTCTAGGCTTTCCCTGCTGTTCGAGGAATTTTGTTTTCATCTCCGAAACTCTCTGCATGAATGATTTATAAAAGTAAATGGAAGAGATTTTCATTATGAGTTTGGCATACAGATTTGGATCCTTTATCTGCTCCAATCCCTGTTGTTTTTATTTCTTTTTCAAGGTGGGGCCAGTTTATCTACTATTAAAGTTCAACTGGCTGCCATTCTGAATTTTCACTTCAAAGATGATGCTTTCCCTTTGGCATCATCTAAGCTGTGTAAAGCATTTTTTAAGGATACCTTTTTACTTAGGCGACCTATTAAAGACCCTATATCACTGTGGGATTGTACTTTAATTTTACAGAGTCTGCTACAGTCACCCTTCGAACCCTCCACAAAAGTGGACCTCTAGTTTTTGCTTGGAAAACAGTTTTTCTTGTAGCCATAACTTTGGCAAGGCAAGTCTGTAAACTACAAGCAGTCTCTTCAAAATTGCCTTGTTTGATCTTCCATAAGGACAGAGTTGCCTTGCATACATATCTGTCGTTCTTACCCAAAGTTGCATCAGAAGCAGACATTAGTAAAGTCATCAGTTTGCCAGTTTTTGTCCCTAAATTTGAGAATAAAGAAGAATACATGCTCTGTTCTTCACATGTACATAGACAACTTTGTTTCTATCTTCACAGAACAAAGAAAATTCGGAAGACTGATCATTTGTTTCCTTTGCCAAAAACAAGTTGGGTAGGGTTGTCTCAAAAACTGCAATAACCAAATGGATAAATTATTGTATTTCTCATGTGTACTCTTTAAATGGTTTGACCTTGCCAAGACAACTAAAAGCTCATTCAACTAGGTCAATGGCTACATCATATGCTTTTTAGTCCAGAGCTTCCATGGATGATATTTGTGCAGCTGACACTTGGTCTAAAGCTCTTACCTTTGTGGCTCATTACAAATTGGATATCATCTCCAGGAATAGATCTGCATTTGGCTCTGCAGTACTCCTGAACATCCTTCCATGAGGACCACCCAAGGTTACTGTAGCTGGGGACTCTGTGCCATTTATTGATGAACAAATGAAAATGACAACAGCGGATATTTAAGTTATCTATTTACTATAACTATGCATCCGTGTTGTCCATTTTCATTCTTCAACTTCCCTCCCACATTCCCCTTTCCTTGTCTGTGGGAATGACCTGATGAAGGTCAGCTACCATTGATGTTCATCGTGTTTCACTGTTGCAGTCATTACACTTGGGTTATCTTGCTGGCAGGCTACCCGCAGTCGGCCTGAGTTCCAAAGTCTAGGTCTGGCGTCTGTTGCTGTCACCTCTTCCCTGACGTCAGTGCGCCAGGGGTATAAAAGATGCAACAGACATCATTTTCTTCAGTCTTTCTTGCCGCGCAGTGCCCGAAGCAGAAGCAGCTCGCAAGTGCCGGTCGGCTGACTCCTGAGATATTCGAAATAGAGTTTCAGAACCGAAGTCTTCAATAAAGCTAAGTACCCCGTTGGGGAAACTTTTTCTTGCTCCAGACCGATTTCAGTAAAAGTTAACAATTGTATTTCTTGTGGGAAGCAAATAACTCATAAGGACTTTCACTCTTACTGTATTCCTTGCCTAGGCCCTGACCATGACGTTAGTAGTTGTCGGTTTTGTGCTAGATTCAACAAACGCACTATTAAACGTCGGTTTGATTTTGCATTACATTACTTTGGCCAAAGGTGTAACTATATAATGCTGTCGGAACAACAGACGACCGGAATTCATAAAAAACGCAAAGACAAGGAAAAGGACAGGCATCCGAGGTCCAAAACCGAAGACGAAGCCTCTTCTAGGCCAGTCGCCGGTTCTCAGTGAGGCGCTTTTGCAGCCCCTGACACCTGCTACCTCAGAGCCACAGGCCGTATCCGACTCCCACGTGGAGACAACTAGTCCTCTGGATACTCAAGGTATTGGGCCTATGGAAAATATTCCCTCAGATGGGTCCGGAGCCGCTGAGCAGGCATCGGCTTCTGAGGGTGTTTTCAGATCTTCACAGCTAACTATTAAATCCTCTACAGCAACCAAAGTACAGTCAGACACCACTAAAGACAAAGAAACAAGTACAGCATTCTCCTGGACAGTCAATCATGCCAAAGAAACAGATGCTTAAAATGGCCGAAGACTTAATTACTTTGATCAGGGGTTCCCATCCCCCTCCTGATAAAAGGCCTAGGCAAGACACTGACTGATTCCTCTGACCAGGTTTCTATTTCCTCTAGTTCTTCGTCAGATCAGGGCTATTCTCTTCCTCCCTATGAGGACTCTGATGCTGAAGAATCTATACCTTCAGCCTCTCCATCTGAGGATTACTCTTTTGGGGAAACTCTGCACACCATGAGGGAACATTTCCACTTGGAGAGCCAGGATTATTCAGAATCCAAGAACAGGCTCAGAGATTTTCTTTTACTGCCTCAACACAGGCCCTTGGCTATCCCCCCTGTGCTTGATATAGTTGATGATGTTTTTTTCTGAATCCAGTCTGTCTCCTGATTCTTTACCCCCTGCACCAGTCAAGCCAGACAGGCATTACAGGGTCCCTGACTCTCATAAATTTCTTTATAAAAACCCTGCTGCTGACCCTGAAACAATTTCTCAGGGTCCCAAAGGGGTTAAGGCTTCCACCGTTAAAAACCCTTTTCCCTCTGATAGGGATTCTAGAGCTCTGGATAGATGGGGGAAAAAAGTTTACACCTCTGCTACTTTAGCTGTAAGGGCTTTAAACTGCCAGTTTCACATGCTAAATATCAACAGTACCTTATGTCTTTGTTAAAACAGAAAATGCTTACAAATTCAGAGAATCCTGACAATAAGGAAATGCAGGAATTATTGCATGCAGCTGAACAAGTGGGAAAGCATACTCTGCAATGTGGTTTTGATTCATTAGAGGCTTCTTGCAGAGCCGCAGTTACAGGCTCTGTCATTCGAAGGCATGCTTGGTTGAAAGAACAAAGTTTACCTGTACATGTTAAAGTAAAATTATTGGATGCTGCATTACAGCATGATACTTTGTTTGGTGTTAAGGCAGAAGAGATGTTAAAGAAAATGGAGGATAAAGCAAAATCTATGCAGACAGTAAAGGATTTCTTACAGGTTCAACCACCTAGGTTTAGTAGAAACTGGCCTTCTAAAAATTGGTCCTTTCAGGTGTCAGACAGGCCAAAAAGAGGCAGATACAGACGCCCAAGAGGCAGATCTCAGCCCCAAGGCTCCTACAGACCTAAACAATGGGGTGCTTCTGCCCCCAAAGGAGGAGAAGACAAATCACAACCTTATAGAAAACAATCCCAATGACTTTCCACTACAAAGGCCAAGCACTTACCTTTTGGCAGCACCCCTAGGGGGGAAGCTAGCACTTTTCGCACAAAATTGGCACATAATCACCCAGGACAAATGGGTACTGAATTTAGTTTCTCAGGGTTACAGGTTCCACTTTCACACTCTTCCAAATTCAAAAGGTATGCCGGACCTGCCACAAAACCAGTGGGCAGAGGCACAAAAGGAAATTGCTGCTCTCATGGACATGGGAGCTATTCAAAGAGTACCACAGCAAGAACAGGGACAAGGATTTTACTCGACTCTTCCTAGTTCCCAGAAAGGACAAAGCTTGGAGACCAATACTGGACTTGTCAATCCTAAATACTTTCCTGGTTGTTCCAAAATTCAAAATATTAACACTCCAGCAACTTCCACCCATGCTGGGCAAGAAGGCTTGGCTAGTTACTTTGGACCTCAAGGAGGCATAACTGCATGTCCCAATCAGACAATCTTGCAGAAGATACCTCAGATTCATAGCTGGCTCAATGCATTACCAATTCTCTGCACTGCCCTTTGGCTTATCTACTGCGCCCAGGGTCTTCACAAAATGCCTGGCACCAGTAATTGCATTTTGCAGACAAAGAGAATTACAGATATATCCCTACTTGGACGACTGCCTTATTCAAGCAGAGAGCAAGGACATTCTACTGAAGCATCTGGCGAGTGTAAAAAGATGATTCATTTGCCTAGGGTACACAGTAAACGAAAAGAAATCAAAACTAGTGCCCTCTCAAGAGATAATATTCCTGGGTGCAAGCTTAAATACAACTGCCCAGATGGCTTATCGCACGCCAGACAAGCAAAGGAAACTGACTCATTACTTTCATATGATGGCAACAAAGACCCAGCTCCCTGCAGGAAAAATTCTGCAGGCCCTGGGCTTCATGGCTTCCTGCATACTACTAATTCCATATGCAAGACTGCATATGAGGAAACTACAATGGTATCTAAAAAGTGTTTGGACTCAGCATTGCACAGCCTGGAGACAATAGTAACTATAATTCCCTGTCTACAACAGGAGTTTTGATGGTGGTCCAGGGCCTGTCAACACAACAAGGGACAGCCCTTCACCTTACCCACAGCCAGGCAGACAGTAACAACAGATGCATCGGATTATGCCTGGGGGGCACATATGGCAGGAAAATGTATTCAGGGCACGTGGCCCAAGGAACAAATGCATCTTCACATCAATCAAAAAGAGATGCTAGCTGTACAGAATGCCCTGACAGCCTTCAAGGATCTGCTACATCCAGGACAACTATTACTAAAGACGGACAACACTACAGTTAGGACAACACTACAGTTATGTGGTACATAAATAAGCAAGGGGGCACACATTCCTACCCCCTCTGCAGGCAAACCATGACTTTGTGGAGCACAGCACTGACCTATCAAGTGCATCTGCAGGCACAATTCCTGCCAGGAAAGAAAAATACACTGGCAGACGAACTAAGCAGAAATCTCATGGATCCGCACTAATGGAAACTAAATCCACAGGTCTTCAGCATGATAACAAGGAAATGGGGACACCCGGACATAGATCTTTTTGTCTCCCCTCACAACTGCCAACTACAGAAATTCTGCACAAGAACTTATCACTCACAAGCATGGAAAGTGGATGATCTTTCATTCAGCTGGAAAACCCTGACAGTTTATGCCTTCCCTCCACTGCCTCTTCTTCCCAAGGTACTCCTAAAAGTCAGCAAGAGAAGCCAAAAATGATCCTGATTGCCCCAGACTGGCCACGCCAGCACTGGTACCCAATCCTAAAGAGCTTGTCTCGAGGCCCAGCCTGGCCTTTACCTCAAATTCCTCATCTTCTGACTCAACAAAACAATCAGATTCTACACAGTCAACTCAGAACCTTAAGTTTGGCTGCATGGCAGATAATATAGCCACTCAGACCACACCTCTCTCTAAAGCGGTTATGGATGTCATTTTAGAAGCCAGGAGGCCCAGCACTAGGAAATCTTATGCAGAAAAATGGAAGATATTCTGTGCTTGGAACCAGGCACAAGGACTCGAACCAGTTGTTCCAAATATACCTCAGATTTTACAATACCTAACTGAGATGCTGGACAAAGGCCTATCCTTTTCATCTATTAAAATCCATGCCTCTGCCATTTCAGCTCATTACAATACGGAACCTCCTATTTTTTCACATCTACTGCTAAGGCAGTACCTCAGAGGGGCAAGAAACATAAGACCCCCAAGGAGAGCACCAATACCTACTTGGGACCTCAATTTTGTATTCGAAAAGCTCACACTGCCTCCTTTTGAGCCAGCCAACACAGCTGATATAAAATTCATATCATGGAAAACTGTTCTGCTCCTAGCAATAACTTCAGCAAGAAGAGTCTCGGAGTTACAGGCATTAATGGCAATGGAACCTTTCATCATTTTTCATCAGGACAGGGTCTCTAAGGACAAACCCAACATTTATGCCAAAGGTGGTTTCCAGTGTGGCTCTTAACCAAACCATTCATTTGCCAACTTTCTATCCAAATCCCCAGAATAAAGGGGAGAGACTTCTGCACACTTTGGATATACACAGACAGCTACGATTCTACTTGGACAAAACAAAAGCTTTCAGAAAAACTGAGCAACTGTTTGTAGCTTATGCTGTAGGATCACAAGTAAAGCCTATCTCAAAGCAGACAATTTCAAAATGGATAGGATACTGCATTCGCATCTGCTTTGCACAACATGGCAAATCAGTGCCTAAGGGCATAAGGCCACATTCCACCAGAGCAGCAGCCACTTCAGCAGCCTTTCTCAGAGGAGTACCAACCAAAGACATTTTAGAAGCTGCAACCTGGAGTTCAGTGCACACTTTCACTAAGCACTACCACTTACCTCTCTACTCTAAATCCAGAGCAAGCTTTGCCACTGCAGTTCTGCAGGGCCTGGTAGCCTGTCCTAATCTTATTTAGGCCCAGCCACGGGATTCAACCCAAGTGTAATGACTGCAACAGTGAAACACGATGAATACAGTACAATTGTGTATCTACCATAAATGTAGATGTTCGAGTGTATTCACAGTTGCAGTCCTGGTTACCCACCCACCATCCCCATTTCTCTTTGCTGGGTCCTTTTTTGTACTTCTCAACTCTCTACAACCTATGTGATGTATTTGCTTGTAGATGAAGGAATTGTTATTTTGGTACATGCATGTTTTTTGACATAATCTTTTCTAGCCTTTCCTATTTGGGGGCACCTGCCATCTGGGGCAAGAAAAACTGAAGAAAATGGTGTCGGTTGCATCTTTTATACCCCTGGCGCACTGACGTCAGGGAAGAGGCGACAGCAACCGACGCCGGACCTAGACTTTGGAACTCGGGCCGACTGCGGGTAGCCTGCCAGCAGGATAACCCAAGTATAATGACTGCAACAGTGAATACACTCGGAACATCTACATTTATGGTAGGTACACAACTGTACTTTCCCGTTTGAGCCCCTGCTCTGTTCTATTGCATCTTTTTCTATCAGCGTTATTGTTTGTTACATTTTTCAAACATAGCTTAGAGGCAGCAAACTCAGTCTGAGGTAAAGCAGTGATCGGGGGCATTATGGGTAAAGAGAGGAGCTCAAGAGTTGGATCCTAGACTGCAAAAGAGTGGCAGAGTTGGATCTGAGGATTTGATCCGAACCCATTCATTGAGGAAGAATGAAAATGGATAACACATATGCACAGTTATGGTAATTTCTGGTAGCTATTACTTCGGCCAGAAGAGTTTTTAGAAATGCAGACACAGTCAGCCAAGCCACATAGCTAATTCCACAGAAACAGGGTATTACTTGGGACAGCTCCATCCTTTGTGCCAAGAGTAACTACAGACACAAACCTAAATCAATTAGTATACTCAGTCTTTATTCTGAACTGCCAAGACAAGCCAAGAGAGTACCATCTTCAGAGTATGGCTATCTATAAGATCTTAAGGTTTTACATCTGTAGGACACTGGAGTTCAGAAAGAGTGATCAACTTTTCATCTGTTTTGCCTTACATAGAAAAGTCTTGCAAGCATCCAAAGTCGCCCTTTACAAGACAGCCATCAGACTGTATCAAAGTTTGCTACCTAAAGGAAAGGAGACAACACCCTGCTTATGCCACTCACAGCTTACTCTGAGAGCAGTCGTCACATCTGCTACCCACCAAAGGGTTACTTCAGTGGACAGTATTTGTTTAGCAGCCACTTCATCCATTTTTAGTAGTGGCACCAAACACTGTGAACTGGTCATCTTTTTTACAACAAGATATTCTTTTGAGGTTACTGCTGTAAAAGGAATGCTTTCCTAGCCAGGCCAACCCAAGTATTTATTTGGGGATTCAGTCCTAGCTGTTAATGAAGTTGGACAATTGCTTACCAGATGCAAAAGGTATGTTCATGCAGTAGTGGTTGACCTATAAGAAATGTGCCTGAACATTCTCCTTGCCTGGGTCTGTAGCAGGTGAGTTTTTCTCCTAGCATGTCACAATTCCTAGTACTTCAACATGGCACTTTAACAAGGAGAGGAACAGCTGAAGGAAAAAGGTTGTTGCCGTATATTCCTTCATACATATATACATCTTTCTTTCAGCTACTTCTCTTCTATGGGTTACGTGTATTCTCCAACCAGAGTGCAATTTATGGTTCAGATGACAAGAAGAAATGGAAAGTTGGGACCATGCAGCATGGTGGAGGTTTGGGGGGAGGAGGAAATAACCTGAAAAGCTCTAGATGCTGAGCAGTCCTAATGCATGTGGCATTTAATCCTGATACTAAAGATGGGCACTTCTTACAGATCTAGTATTATACAGTGTGTATCAATTTAATTTTTAGGCCTGGAAGCACTTTTTACGCAAGCCATTTATGTATTCTGTGCTGCTGTTCACTGTTCCCCCAGTATTAATTTTCATGTGCCGTGGGATTCTTTTTTTCAGTATGAAGCTGTTGTAGACAATTGTTTTATTGAACCACAAGCTATGGCAGTGACCTAGCAACCAGTAGAGAGAGTGTGCTGCAGGAGGCTGGCTTTTTGTTATGCTCCATTTCCTATTTCTCAAGAATGCAATTTTATCTGATGTGTTGTGTGTACAGTGTCTCATGGCTTCAAATTTGTGTGAAGACCCCTCGCCCAATTAGTCACTTACAACTAACCACTAACAGGATAAACCTCAGTACTTCTTGCTATGCCAATGATTACGTTCTTCATTGCCACCAGTCAGTTTGGCACTTTCTTGAAAGACCCCACGTTTGGTGCATTTATCCAAAGCAAGCTTAATGAGAGACATCACTGTGGCTATACAATCTTGTTTTATCCCTGTACCAGCTATTATTTTTTTATTTTATTTATTGTTTGTTTTATTTATTTATTTTTATTGCTTGCATATACAGATCTTAACCCTGCCAAGTTATTGAAAAGTTCCCACATTAGATGTCTAACTACAAACTTGTAACATGGCTAAAGTGTCTATGTGGTTGTCAGATTACTAGGCATTTCCTACACTGACATTGTCTTTATTGTATTGGGGAGAACAGTACAGAAATTGTTACCATAAGTGACACATTCAACCCTGCCTCCTACAGCTGTTGGTGGGAAAATCTGGCCTACCTCATTACTAGGGGAGAGGAGGACAGTGTGAGCACCTTGTATGGGAATCTGCACTGAGTGCCTTGTACAACCTGAGGTCATATGGCACCCTCACAAGTACAAAAGGCTATAAGGCACACCATGGCCTAGCACTCTTAGGATCATAGGTTCATAGGAGATTACTAGGCTATTAACCTGGAGGTCACTTTAAGCCTAGCTATTTCAACCCAGTGTAATACCGTAGAGATACTAGTTGGTACTCAAGATTGCATCTAGTGATGACTGCCCCTGTCCAGGAGGGTTGTAGGTGCTATCCCCGATAAGAATTTATGGTGCCCTAGCCACTTATCCAGGTTCTTCTTGAACAGTTTCATAGAGGTGCTCTGTTTCACATGAATTGGTAGCCTGTTCCAAAGACATGGCAGTCGCTGGGATATAAATCTGTCCCGCCAGCATGTCCTATTTAAGTCCCTGGAATGGGTAACCCTAGACCCATTTGATTTAATGATATGAAGGAAATTCATTGGGTTTGGGTTTGGGTTTTGGGTTGCTCTGTATTCCAGGCACAAGTCCCTCCTAAGACGTCTATACAATATGGAGTATAGTGACAAGGATTGTAGTCGGTCCATGTAAGGCACATGCTGGATGCCCTTGATCTTATTTGCTAGCGGTCAACCTGTGGTTCCCAGGTCCCTTACCACTACATGGGTACTTAAGGTATTGTTATTGATTTGATGGTGTGAAGGGACATTATTTGTGCCGAAGGGAATGATGATTCATTTCTTTGCATTCACTTTGAGACTGTGACTAATACATCAGTCGTTGGTCTGTGTAAGACCATCCTGGAGTATACTGACAACATTTGGGGATTCAGTGATGGCACCTAGTTTGCAGTCGTCTGCAAACTTGGTCAGCCACAGCCCTTTTGTTTTGACCTGAACTTCTGAGAAGTATACACCAAACAGTAGGGGGCCCAGCACTGACCCCTGTGGCACCCTGTTGGTAACAGGTCTGCTAGTTGATGTGGAATCACCCACTTTTATAGTGTGTCTGGTTTGTGAGCCAGTTGGCAACCCATCTTACAACTAAGGGGTTTACATTCAGTTTGTTAAGTTTATCTATAATGCCTGAATGTAGGATATTGTCAAGAATCCTTTGCCAAGTCGAGGTATGCTGTGCACAGATTTGCCCTCATCAGTGGCCTTGGTCACACTTTCAAAGAAATCCACCAGATTTAACAGGCAGGCTCTGCCCTTCACAAAGCTGTATTGGGTAGGATCCAGGGTTTAATAGGTCGCTTATCTCTTTATTTATAAGGTCCATAGTGATATATTCCATGGCCTTACAGATGAGGCTGGTCAGGCTTATGGGTCTGTAATTCCCTGGGCTTGTTGCTAGGTTACCTTTGTGGAGGGGAATAACTGTAGCTGTTCTCCATTCCACAGGAACAAAGTCTGTGGTTAAGTTATGATTCAAAACAGTACTTAGTGGTGATGCTAGTTCATGTTTTAGCCTGTTTAGAAGACAGCCTAGGATGTCATCTGGTCCCATAGAGCCGTGTTCTTTGCCTTGGATAGGGCTTTGAGCTGGGGGGAGTTTGGGGGGAGGGTTTGTTATAAATTAGGAGGGAGTAAATGAGTAAAATCTACCTTTAGGTTATGTACATAGCTGTAAAAGGCCTTATGGTTATCCTTGGCAGTATTTGCTAGGCTTCTGTCAATGGAGCTCTAGGAGAACTTAGCAAGTTGTATTATTTGCCTATTAAGGCTGAGTAAGGTGCTTTTCCATTGCTGGGTCCTTGTCTTTGTTTTCTTGGACAGCAACTTTTTGCATTTATTGTAGAGTTTGTTGATGCTGGAAGTCCACCATGGCATGGCAGCTTGATTTTACTTTGGGCTCTGGTTTTGATTCTATCTGGTACAGCCGTGTTTATACACTTACGCAAGTGATTGTACAGGGCTTTAGTGTAAGCTTCTGCATATGCATAGTTACCACTTTCAGCTTGGGGTGGGGCTTGGGATGCATTTATACCTTCATCTAGGAGGATATAGTTTGCCTTGGTGAAGTTTTTTTAATCTGATTTCACCCTTTGTGAGTTCTGGTGTTAGTGTCAGTTGAAAGATGACTGATTTGTGGTCAGATTTAACTAATGATGGTCCAATAGTTGCAGCAGTGCACCTGTTTTGACATGTTGGTGAGGACCAGATCTAGAATATTTCTTTCTTTGGTCGGGATATGGACAATTTCCGCCAGTGCATTTGAATTCACAAAGTGAAACTTTTGTGCTAGCAAGTTTGGGCTAGAGTAGGTTTCCCAGTTGATGGTGGGATAATTGAAATTCTCCATAACCAGTGTGTTCAGTAAAATTTGGGTCATCTTCAGTGTGGTTAAGTAGGCTTTGTGGGTGTCATGATCGATGGAGGGGGATCTGTAACTGGCTAGGGGTTTACTACTGAATTGACGAAACTGCATCGGTTGACTGGTCACAATGTCAGCCCGAAATAACTAATCCGTATCATCAAAAAGGCAGTCAAGTTGAAACTGAATACATTGACACCCGTAGTTTGATGTATTCAACATAGCAGGAGGTGATGTCAGTCACCCATGCTATGCAGCTTAACATACCGGGACATTCCACAGTCAACAGTACGTGTATTATACTATTTTTCGGGGGGGGGGGCGGCAAGGCCCCCTGTAGATTATATATACCAACTCCGAGATCGCACTACAGTGAGGAAATGGATTAATTCCCTGTTCCTCACTGAACCGTGATCTCCGTTCACAATGCCAAACTCAGATAATCGACCTACACTACCCATTCACTGTAATGTAGTCGATGTTTCTGGTTCGGCATTCTGCCCATTGGAAAAGTGCCTTTTGACCACATGCCGGTCGAGCACAGGCACTTCAGTGCAATAGTAAACCCTGGCTAGAACTTGAATGCGTATCCTGGACCTGGAGTAACTCCATGGAGTTGTCCAGTCTAACGAGAAATGAGGTAAATTTATCTCTAATATAGATTGAAACACAGTCTCCTTTGGTTTTCACATGTTCATTTTGTGGTCTAAAAGTGTGGAAGACATTGTAGCCTTGCAGGGTGGGATGTTCTTTGTGTTTCACTATTGCAGTCATCACATTTGGGTTATCTGCTTGTAGTAGCCCTCAGTCGGCCTGATTAACAAAGTCTTGGGTCCTGCGTCGGTTGCTGTCCCTTCTTCCGTGACGTCAGGTCATCAGGGGTATAAAACATGCAGCCGATGCCATTACATCAGTCTTTCTTGCTGTGCGGTGCCTGAAGCAGAAGCAGTTCGCAAGTGCCGGTCAGCCAACTCCTCAAATTTTCATTTTTGAGTTTCAGAACTGAAGTCTTCAACTAAAAGCTAAGTACCCCATTGGGGAAACTTTTTCTTGCTCTAAACCGTTGTCAGTAAAAGTAAGTAATGACATTACTTGTGGTAAGCAAATACTTCATAAATATTTTCATTCGTACTGTATTCCTTGCTTAGGCCCTGACCACAACATACCTCACTGTCGGTTTTGTGCCTTATTTAAACCACGAACTATCAGTCGGTATATTTTCGCCTCTAAATATTTTGGTGCTCGGTTCAATTATCCTGATATGTCTGATAAGCCATCCAACTACAGACATTCCAAAAAAAACGCAAAGATAAAGACAGAGACAGGCCGCCGAGGTCCAAAGCTGCTGACGACGCTTCTCCTAAGCCAGTTTGCCGGTACTCAGTGAGGTGCTTTTGCAGCCCCTGATACCCGCTACTTCAGATTCGCAGGCCTCTACTGAGACCCATTCAGAATCCGGTATGCTGCGAGATGCTTCAACTATGGAACCTATGGATGCCTCTACCTTGGATGGGTCCGGAGCTGCTGTGCAGGCACTGGCTTCTGAGGGTGTATCCAGGCCTACTGACTTGCATATTAAACCAATGCCATCTTCTTCTTCAAGGCCTAAAATTCGAACCATGCATAGAAAACTGACGCCCAGACCGCATGGTCAGGCCTCTATGCCTAAAAAGCAAATGATAAGAATGGCTGAAGACCTTATTGCTTTAATCAGGGGAAGCCAGCCTTTCCCCTCTGAGAGACCTAGGACTGAGTTTGCTTATGATACTGACCAGGATTCTGAATTTTCTGTTTCCTCTGATGGCCAGGATTTAACCTTATCTACCTCTGAGGAATCTGATGCTGAGGACTCGATTCCCTCTGCTTCCACCCCAGAGGATTTCTCTTTTGGTGAAACCTTGCATACTCTCATGGAGCATTTTCATTGGGAAAGTCAGGATTTTTCTGATTCTAAAAAGAGGCTTAGGGGATTTCTTACTCATGCCCCAGCACAGGCCTTTAGCCATACCTCCTGCACTAAACCTTGTTGTTGATGCCTTTTCGGAATCTAGCTTGGCTCCTGACTCTTTACCTCCTGTTCCCAGAAAACCTGATAGATATTACAGGGTACCTGACTCTCACAAGTTCCTTTATAAAAATCCTACTGCGGATCCTGAGACCATTTCACAGGGACCCAAGGGCATTAAAGCTACTACTGCCAAAAATCCTACCCCCTCTGATAGAAACTCCAGGGTGCTGGATAGATAGATGGGGTAAGAAGGTATACACTTCTGCAACTTTGGCCATTAGGGCCTTAAACTGCCAGTTTCATATGTTAAAGTAGCAGCATATTATTGGATTGCTTAAGCAGAAAATTATGTTGATTCCTGATTGTGCTGAAAATAAGGATTTACAGGATTTACTGCATTCAGCTGTACAAGTTGGAAAGCATACTTTGCAGTGTAGTTTTGATTCTCTAGAGGCATCTTGCAGGGTTGCTGTACCTGGGCCTGTACTTAGAAGACACGCTTGGCTTAAGGAGCAATCCTTGCCAGATCACGTTGAAGTGAAATTACTGGATGCTCCCTTAAACCAGGACCGCCTCTTTGGCAACAAGGCAGAAGAAGTTCTTAAAAAGATGGAGGAAAAAGCTAAATCTATGCAAACTGATTTTTTACAAGTACAACCTCCAAGGTTTAGTAGGCATTGGCCTTCCAAGAATTGGTCCATTCCTGCCTCTTCCAGACCTTCTCAGTCCAAACCCAGATCCAGCAGAGTTCCCAGGCTTCAGTCCCAAGGTACGCACAGGACTAAGCAGTGGGGGGCATCCACTTCCAAATCTGGGAGTAATAAAACTCCCCGCTATGGTAAACTGTCTCAATGACTTTTTAAAACTTCCAAGCACTTCTCAACTGACTGCCCCTTTGGGGGGAAAGATTGCTTTTCATGCAAAGAACTGAGAACTCATTACCCAGGACAAATGGGTTTTAAATATAGTGTCCCAGGGATACAGATTTCATTTCCACACGTTACCAACACCAAGTGGGTGGCCAGATCTGCCCCCAAATCAGTGGGCAGAGGCCCAAAAGCAAGTACTTTCTCTCTTAAGCATGGGGGCTATTCAGTTGGCACCAGAAGAGGAAAAGGGACAAGGTTTCTACTAGAGACTTTTCCTGGTACCCCGAAAGGACAATTCATGGAGTCCTATCCTGGACCTGTCTACTCTAAACACCTTTTTGGTGATTCCAAAATTCAAAATGCTGACTCTTCACCAGTTGCTCCCTATGCTAGGCAAAGACGCCTGGTTGACAACACTAGATTTAAAGGAAGCATACCTGCACATTCCAGTCAGGGAATCTTGCAGAAGATACCTACGCTTCAGAGCAGGCTTACACGCACTATCAGTTCTCTGCACTGCCCTTTGGCTTATCTACTGCGCCCAGGGTATTCACAAAGTGCCTAGTTCCAGTCATTGCATTTTGCAGGCAAATTATTTTTCAAATATACCCATACCTCAACGATTGTTTAATTCAGGCAGAAAGCCAGGACATACTTTTGAATCATCTGGCCTTTGTACAAAGGGTGCTAACTTGTCTGGGGTACACCATAAACAAAAAGAAATCACACCTGGTACCCTGTCAACAAATTATATTTCTGGGATCAAGCTTGAATACAACTTCCCAGATGGCTTTCCTCACGCCAGAGAAACAAATTAATTTGACATCCTACTTCCAACAAGTGGCCACAAAAAACCCTGCTATCTGCAAGGCAAATACTACAAACATTAGGGTTCATGGCCTCCTGCATTCTTCTAATTCCATATGCAAGTCTGCATATGAAGAAACTACAATGTTATCTAAAAAGCCTATGGTGTCAACATTCTCACATTCTAAGGATCTAGAAGCAATGATTCCTATCATATATTGCCTACGCCTAGAGTTCCTTTGGTGGGTGGAGGCCTGCCACCAAAACAAGGGACTACCATTCACACTACCCCCTGCTGCCCAAACCCTAACAGATGCATCAGACTATGCATGGAGGGCACACCTGGCAGGGAAGTGCATTCAGGGCAAATGGAACACAAGTCAAATGCACCTGCATATCAATCAAAAAGAAATGTTAGCTGTACAGAATGCTCTGACAGCCTTCAAGGACCACATTCTTTCAGGACAATTAATGGTAAAGACGGACAACACCACTGTTATATGGCACATAAATAAGCAGGGGGGGCTACACATTCTTACCCCCTCTGCAGACTAGCCATGGCATTGTGAAACACAGCCGTGAGCTACCAAGTGCATCTACAAGCTCAGTTCCTGCCAGGAAAACTAAACACACTGGCAGACTAACTAAGCAGAAATCTCATGGACCCACACAAATGGAAACTGGAACCAAGGATTTTCAACATGTTAACAATCAAATGGGGGAGCCCAGATATAGACCTGTTTGCCTCATCCCAGAACTATCAATTGGACACATTTTGCACAAGGACTCCCCACAGACAAGCTTGGAAAGTAGATGCTCTGTCCTTCAGCTGGAAAAACCTATCAGTTTATGCCTTTCATCCTCTACCTCTGCTCACCAAAGTACTACTAAAGATCAAACGAGACAAACCAAGGAAAATTTTGATTGCATCAGACTGGCCACGCGAACACTGGTACCCCCTCTTGCGCAGTGTGTCACTGTTGGCCCCATGGCACCTGCCTCAGACTCCTACCTTATTGTCTTAGCAGGAGAACCAGATTCTGCACCCTCAGCTTCACACACTGAACCTACCAGCCTGGCTAATTACCTAATCTCTCCTTTACCATTCCTCAGTAAACCAGTGATGGATATCATTTTAGAGGCAAGGAGGCCTAGTACTAGAAAATCTTATGCTGAAAAATGGAAAAGATTCTGTGCCTGGAACCAATCTCAAGGGATGAGCACAGCAGTGCCCAGTTTACCTCAGATTTTACAATACTTAACTGAGATGCTTCACAAGGGCCTGTCTTTCTCCTCCATCAAAATTTACACCTCCGCTATTTCAGCGCATTATAACACAGAACCTCCCCTCTTCTCTCATCCACTGCTCATGCAGTTCCTCAGAGGGGCCATAAATCTACGACCACCCAGAAGAGCTCCAACTCTAGCCTGGGACCTTAATTTGGTATTGGAGAAACTCATTCTTCCTCCTTTCGAGCCAGCTGCTACTGCAGACTTAAAATTCCTTTCTTGGAAAACAACTTTCCTTTTAGCAATTACTTCAGCAAGAAAGGTATCTGAATTACAGGCCCTTATCGCAGTTGAGCCTTTCATCATCTTTCATGCTGACAGGGTGCCCCTCAGGACCAATCCTTCCTTCATGCCCAAGGGAGTATCCAATGTGGCCCTTAATCAGTCCATTCATTTGCCAACCTTCTTTCCTAATCCACAGAACAAAGGGTAACGGATACTGCACTCCTGTGCACAGACAACTTAGATTCTACTTGGACAGTACTAAACCTCAAAGGAAATCTGAACAACTGCTGGTGGCATTTGCTGCAGGGGCAGAGGGGAAGGCTATTTGAAAGCAAACCCTTTCCAAATGGATAGGCCATTGCATCAATTTCTACTGCAATCACCATGGAAAACCTATCCCACAGGGGATCAGACCCCACTCAACCAGGGCTGCATCTACCTCTACAGCCTTTCTCAGAGGCATCCCTACCAGGGACATCCTAGAAGCTGCTACCTGGAGTTCTGTACATGCTTTCACCAAGCATTACCATCTGCCTATTTTCTCTAAATCCAGAGCTGGCTTTGCCACTGCAGTCTCTGGCCTTATAGCTGGTCCTAATACTATCTAAATTCCTCCTTCCATCCTTAGCTTTAGGAATCTACCCAAATGTGATGACTGCAACAGTGAAACACAAAGAACATAGGACAGTTGTGTACACTTACCATAAATGTAGATGTTAGAGTGTATTCACTGTTTCAGTCCTGGTTACCCTCCCTCCAGCTCCCTTACTTTTTTTGGCTGTACCTCTACTCTCCTGTACTATGCTCAAAAGCTTTTTGGTGTATTTGCTTTTTTGTTGGAGGTATATCCTTGTTTATTTATAGATTTAATAGCTTCCCATTGTAAGGGCACCTGACATCTGGGGCACGAAAAACTGATGTAATGGCATCAGCTGCATGTTTTATACCCCTGACGTCACAGAAGAAGGGACAGCAACCGACGCAGGACCCAGGACTTTGTTAATCAGGCTGAGTGAGGGCTACTGCAAGCAGATAACCCAAATGTGATGACTGCAACAGTGAATGCACTCGACCATCTACATTTATGGTAAGTGTACACAACTGTACTTTTCTGTGACTGCACAGACATCAATATCTTCTAGTGATAGAAGTGCTTCCAGGGAGTGCAATTTTTGGTTTAAGTTCGTAGCATTTAGCAGCATGATCTGTATTTTGATTTGATTAGTTACTTTCATGTCAGTGATGTTATTTTCGAGATCTTGCCTAAGAAAGGCACTATGGGGGAGGCAACAGCCTTTCCCAGCAGCCGAAACCTAGGGATGCCAGGTGCAAACCATCTCTGGCAAAGCAGCGAGGTTTGTCGACCATGGCTTCATAGGCATCCAGGAACTGGATCCCCTTGGAGTGACGCCAAAAACTGAGCCAGTTATTAAAATCAATTATTTTTTGTTTATACTGTGGCATCATTGTAGGTGAGGGTAGTATGGTGCTCAAGGCTAGGGACATACCTGCCTTGGCCACATAATCAGAGAGCTCGACCATGTTTCTCTTCATATAGTCCATTGAGGTATGTGTCAGGTCATTCACACCAACATGAACTATGACAAGAGTCTTAATGGTACTTGTTGCTGAGGGACCTGAGTGCATGTGTGATTTGGCGAATCCTGGTACTGGACATGCAGCTGACTGTGACTTTCTTCTGGTCCATCCTGGTGAGTGGGATATCACTGTGTCTAACTATTGAGTCTTCAATGACAGGAAAATGTGGTTTTTGAGTGCTATGCCTTATGAGCTTGGTGGGTGAGACACTGGTGTTGCTGTGTCATGTGTGCTGTGGAGACTGTGTTCGCTGTAGAAAAGTTGTGTTTTGAAGTTCTTTGGTGTTTCGTAAGTTTATTGAGAGAACCTCCGTATGTGGATTTGTGTGTTTGATCTGTACTATGTGTAGGGGTAGTGGTACTATGTGAATATGTAGTGGTGTGTGAGTTGACAACCTTCTCTGTATTACTGTTTTGAGTGAGAGAGAGCATGGATTCAAGATTATTGGTGTAAGTACATCTTTCATACTCTGTACTAGACTGTGTTATTAGTAGAGGGTTGTCTGTGTACATGAGGAAACTGCTACACTGCCTCAAGAGACCCAAGTCAACAAGGTTGGCAGGAGAAACAAGGGTAGTCCAACTGTTAATATTGCTAGATTGAAGACTGTCAGTAGGGGTGCCTTTTCAGAAACTATCATGGAGGAGCTTGGTGAATGGATATTTCTGCCTGAGTTTTAAGGGAAAATTTGTTGAAATTAACTGTCCAGCTTTGGTTTACAATTGCGCAGTAGTGTGCAGTGCTGCGTGAAGTGAAAACAAGCAGAAGCCTGCTCATATGAATGGCCTAAATACCACAGAAGCCAAAACGTGGGAAAAAAAACTCTAACAGAATTCAAAAGGATCAATGAAGATGCTTATTCCAAGCCATAGACTGGCCTCCCTTTACCAGTCAGGTGCCAGTCAAACGCAATTCTCTCACAAAAGTGCAGATGGGCCCCTGCCAATCTAGGGTGGCCTGGAAGATGTGCTCAGAACTAATAAACCACTATAAACAGTTCCAGAAGCAACAGGCTTGGATCTGGACTATACTACAGATACTAGCTACCCTAGTTTCAGCAGGAAACACTAGAACTAGAGAATATTTAACACAGCAGAAGAATAGCAGGGACGCACTGAAAAAATGTTTAAAACAGCAGAAAATCAGCCTTGAGGCTCTAAAGAATGGTTTAAACATTTCACAGCTCAGTTATTTAAGTGCTGCTTGGTGGGAAAACCAGAGCAGAGAGGTAATTCATTTTTTAATGGCTCTGTGGTTCCCACAGATGCTCAGCTAGTGAGGGTTTGAGCTTACAACTGGTCTGTGCTGTTGTGAACAGTGGGATGTCCAGAGGTGATACAGCAGACAGTTCAGTTCTACACTAAAGTGTATAGGAAATCCAACCACGTGATACACATAAGGGACTTGTATGGCAGTAGGTACCACTGAGATGCATGTTACACCCAATTATTTCCAAGTAATGGATTTTCTAGTTTTTTGAGGTAGATAGTTATGAGACGCATAGTTTATCAAGATGTGTATATTTATATTTTATATTTAGATACCTCATTTTTACAGGTCTCTGTAACTTGCAGAACGGCTTTGTTTCTACTGGATGCATCATTTAACACTTTGCATTGGATATTTTAGTGACATTTTTAGTTTTTTAACAGTTTGAATGCCTAGCTGGCTTCCTAATTTTGAATACTTCATCATGGAATCTGTGGTCATCTGTAGTACTGATGATGTACTTTGGAGTGTGTTTCTATAAAAGGCTTAACATTTCCTTTGGATTTTACTGTTGACACCCACCACTGGAAATTTGGAAATGCCTCTTGGGACACTTTTTTTTTTTTTGGATATCTTTTTTGGCACTTGCCTGAATTCTTCACCATTTCTAAAACGCTTTGCAAATGCATTGTATACATTTGGCTTGGTCACTGTAAGGCATATTTGTTTTGAACAGTCCTTTGTTCTTAACATTTTTCCAGACACAGCATGAACAATGGTCAGCTTTGACTTATCTCACCTCACTCTTCATTCTTTCAGAAATGACAACATTGTGCATTTTAATCATAGTAAATTGTTTGTTTTAACTAACTGCTTTCGGTCTCTGTCTTGTCAGGAGTAAACAAAAATGTAAATGTAGGAAATGTTCATCGTGTTACCCTGCTGCAGTCATCACACTTGGGTTATCCTGTCGTCAGGCGGTCCCGCAGTCGGCCGGATTTCCAAAGTCTTGGTCCGACGTCGGTTGCTGTTGCCTCATCCCTGAAGTCAGTGCGCCAGGGGTACATATATTGCAACCGACTCCATTTTCTTCAGTCTTTCTTGCCACGTGGTGCCCGAAGCAGAAGCAGTTCGCAAGTGCCAGTCAGCCGACTCCTGAGATTATTGAATTCGAATTTCAGACCGAAGTCTTCTATAAAGCTAAGTACCCCGTTGGGGAAACTTTTCTTGCCTCAGACCGATGTCAGAAAAAGTTAACAATTGTATTTCTTGTGGGAAGCAAATACCTCATAAGGATTTTCATTCTTATTGCATACCTTGACTTATGTATTATGTTTATCATTAATTTTTCATGTAGACAATTTTGTAGTATTTATATTTTGGTACACAGGTTTGATATCATGGTATGGATTGTTATTTGTAATCATTTTTATTTATTTTTACATATGTACATTCTCTAATCTTTTATTTTGGGTTGGCTACTGTGGTGGTGTGTGGTGCATGTCTCTTTAAGGGCTCCATTATATAAGACAAGGAAATGGTGAAGATAATTGAGCCACAAATTTTATTTTTGGAGCATTGAAAAAGGCTGCTTAAAGCCGAAACCGGTTTGCTATTTTGTAATGGCTTATTAGCCATTACATTTGGTTTATATTTGTCTTCAATAAAAGGAATTCGAAGCAATCCTCTACGTGCTGGTTCATCTTTGTGTAATACCTTGCCTAGGCCCTGATCACGAGGTCACTTCTTGTCGTTTTTGTGCTAGGTTTAATAAGCGTACTATTAAAAGACGATTTGATTTTGCACGCCACTATTTTGGTAGAAAATTTAACTATAACATGCCGTCGGAGCTACCGACTACCGGCATGCGCAAAAAGCACTGGGACAAGGACCGACAGCCCAGGCCTAAGCCCAATTCCGAGGCCTCAGTTGATCCGGTCTCCGGTTATCAGTGAGGCTCCGACGCAGCCCCTGACTACTGCAGTTCTGGAACCCAAGACCGCTACGGATATTTTGACAGAATGTACTAAGCCGACGCAGCCTTTTACTTCAGGCCCTTCCGACAATTTACCTTCCAAGGACGTCGGTGCTTCTGAAATGCCATCGGTTTCTGAAGGCGTTTTCAGACCGACGACTCTTACAGTCAAAACGTTTTCCAAGTCGAAGACTCCTCCTAAATCTAAAAAGACTACACTTCAGTCTCCTGTTCAAGGCCCTATGCCTAAGAAACAGATGCTCAAAATGGCTGAAGATTTGATTTCTCTTATCAGGGGTTCTCAGCCTCCTCCTGACAAAAGGCCTAGACAAGAGGAAGATTCTGCTTCCTCTGAGCAACTGTCTATTTCTTCGGATTCCTCTGAGGACCAAGACTATTCCTTCTCTCCTTTTGAAGATTCTGATGCTGAGGACTGTATTCCCTCAGCTATCCCTCCTGAAGACTAATCTTTTGGGGAAACTTTACACACTATGAGGGAACATTTTCACTGGGAAGGTCAGGATTACTCTGATTCCAACACAGACCTCTAGCCATCCCACGTGTTTTGGACATTGTAGATGATGTCTATTTAGAATCCAGTTTCAACCCAGACTCTCTACCTCCTGCTCCGGCTAAGCCTGACAGATACTACAGAGTACCCGATTCCCACAAATTTTTTTACAAAAGCCCAGTAGCTGACCCAGAGACTATCTCCCAGGGTCCCAAGGGGGCTAAGGCTTCCATGGCTAAAAACCCAGTACCTTCTGAGAGGGATTCAAGAGCACTAGACAGGTGGGGGAAAAAGGTTTACACCTCAGCCACATTAGCTATGAGAGCTCTAAATTGTCAATTTCATATGCTTCAGTATCCGCAATTTCTGATCTCTCAGTTAAAACAAAAGATAACCTCCCTTGCTCAACAATCTGAATTGAAAGAAGTACAGGATTTGTTGCACGCCACCGAGCAGGTGGGCAAACATACCTTACAATGTGGGTTTGATTCTTTAGAGGCCTCCTGCAGAGCAGCTGTCACTGGATCAGTTATACGTAGGCATGCCTGGTTAAAGGAACAAAGTCTACCTGATCATGTTAAAGCAAAACTACTAGATGCTCCCTTACAGCAGGATGTTCTTTTTGGAGTTAAAGCAGAAGAAGTTTTAAAGAAAATGAAAGATAAGGCGAAATCAATGCAGACAGTCAAAGATTTCCTACAAGTACAACCCCCTCGCTTCAGCAGAAATTGGCCAACAAACAATTGGTCCTTTCCAGCCACTGACAGACCTCAGAGGGGTAAATACACGCGCCCAAGGGGCAGAGGACAACCACAAGCCCAGTATAAACCTTGCCAATGGGGCACTCCAGCCCAGAAGGGAGGAGAAGACAGGTCTCAACCCACCAGAAGGCAAACTCAATGACTTGCACCTCAGCTGGCCAAACAAAGCTCTTTTGTCAGCCCCCTTGGGGGGGGGGGGACTAGACAACTGGCACATGGTCACAAAGGACAAATGGGTCCTAGACATAATTTTACGAGGATACAGATTCCACCTTCACACCTTGCCAATGAAAAGAGGAATGCCAAAGGGCAGAGGCTCAAAAACAAATTACAGCTCTCATGGCCATGAGAGCCATTCAACGGGTACCAACTCAAGAGCAAGGCCAAGGATTTTACTCAAGGTTCTTTCTAGTACCCAGAAAGGACAATGCTTGGAGACCAATTCTGGACCTTTCAGTTCTAAACACTTACTTACAAGTTCCCAAATTCAAGATGCTAACACTACAGCAGCTACTTCCCATGTTGGGCAAGGAAGCATGACTGGTAACGTTGGACCTCAAGGAGGCATACCTGCATGTCCCTATCAGACAAAGTTGCAGAAGATACCTCCGTTTCATTGCAGGTTCAACCCATTATCCATTCTCTGCACTGCCCTTTGGCTTATCTACTGCGCCCAGAGTTTTCACAAAATGCCTGGCACCAGTAATTGCATACTACAGACAAAGAGGAATTCAAATATATCCATACCTGGACGACTGCCTCATCCAAGCAGAAAGAAAAGACATTCTCTTACATCATCTGGCTTTTGTGAAGCATCTACTAAATTGTCTGGGGTACACAGTAAACGAAAATAAGTCAAAACTAGTACCCTCACAAAAAATGACATTCCTGGGTGCCAGCTTGGACACAACGGCCCAGAAGGCTTATCTTACACCAGACAAACAACTACAACTGACTCAATATTTCAAGACAATGGCAACAAAGACCCAATTAACTGCAAGAAAAATTCTGCAGGCTTTGGGATTCATGGCATCTTGCATCCTGATAATACCATTTGCAAAACTGCGTATGAGGAAATTACAGTGGTACCTAAAAAGCGTATGGTCTCAACACAGCCACAGCTTGGACACAGTGATATCTCTCATTCCCTGCCTTCAACAGGAATTTCTATGGTGGTCACAGGCATGTCACCTCAACAAGGGTCAGCCTTTCACCTTGCCCCCAACCAGGCAAACTGTCACAACAGATGCTTCAGACTATGCCTGGGGGGCACACATGGCAGGGCAATGCATTCAAGGCCTATGGACTGCAGAACAAAGAAAACTGCACATAAATCAAAAAGAGATGATAGCTGTACAGAAAGCTCTGACAGCCTTCAAGGAGCTACTACATCCAGGACAACTTGCAATAAAGACGGACAACACCACAGTAATGTGGTACATAAGCAAACAAGGGGGCACACATTCCTACCCTCTTTGCAAGCAAGCAATAATCTTATGGAACACAGCTCTGGCCTACCAAGTCCAGTTACAAGCTCAGTTCCTGCCAGGACAGAAAAACACATTGGCAGACGACCTAAGCAGAAACATCAAAGATCCTCACAAGTGGAAACTAGACCCACAAATATTTACAATGATAACTCAAAAATGGGGCCTTCCAAATATAGACGTTTGCCAGTCCTCAAAACTACCAACTGACAAATTTTTGTACAAGGACATTCCACCATCAAGCTTGGAAAGTGGACGCTCTCTCCTTCAGTTGGAAAAACCTGACAGCATATGCCTTTCCTCCATTACCTCTTCTCACAAAGGTTCTTTTGAAGGTCAAAAAGGAGAAATTGCGACTGATTCTCATAGCCCCAGACTGGCCATGCCAGCACTGGTACCCGCTATTGAAGAATATGGCTCACAGCCCACCATGGATATTGCCTCAAATACCTCATTTGCTCACACAGCAAAACAAACAGATTCTACACAGCCAGCTCAAAACCTTAACCCTGGCTGCATGGCAAATCAATTAAACATCCAGCCAGCCCCTCTTTCACAAGCAGTACTGGATGTTATTCTGGAAGCCAGGAGGCCAAGCACCAGGAAGGCTTACTCGGACAAATGGAAAAGGTTTTCTGCCTGGAACCAAGCTAAAGGCCAAGACACAACCCAGCCTTATATGCCTCACATTCTGCAGTATTTAGCTGAGATGTTGTACAAAGGACTTTCCTTCTCCTCAGTTAAAATCCATTCTTCAGCTGTTTCAGCTCACTACGACACAAATCCACCTTTATTTCCAAATCCTGTTCTAAGGCAGTTCCACAGAGGGGCAAAAAACATTAGACCACCTAGAAGAGCTCCTACACCAACATGGGACCTCAACTTTGTTCTGGAAAAACTAACGTTACCTCCCTTTGAACCAGCTTTCTCTGCAGACCTTCAGTTCCTATCTTGGAAGACTGCCCTGCTCCTGGCAATAACTTCTGCTAGGCGAGTCTCAGAATTACAGGCACATAAGGCAGTGGAACCTTTCCTCATTTTTCATCAAGACAGAGTCTCTCTACGAACTAATCCTTCCTTCTTGCCTAAGGTGGTTTCCAGTGTAGCTTTAAATCAAACCATACACCTACCCACTTTCTTCCCCAATCCACAGAACAAAGGTGAGAGACTCCTGCATTCCTTGGACATTCACAGGCAGCTTCATTACTACTTGGATAAAACTAAGGCTTTCAAAAAAACTGACCAGCTATTTGTATCCTATGCTACAGCTACTCAAGGGAGGGCTATATCCAAGCAAACCATTTCTAAATGGATAGGCCATTGCATACGGTTCTGTTATACCCATCATGGGAAACCAGTCTCTCCTACCATTAGATCCCACTCTACCAGGGCAACAGCTACCTCTACAGCCTTTCTCAGGGGGGTTCCTACCAAGGAAATTTTAGAAGCTGCAACTTGGAGTTCTGTACACACCTTCACCAAACACTATCACTTACCTTTTTATTCTAAGTCCAGGGCGGGCTTCGCCACTGCAGTTCTGCAGGGCCTCATTGCCTCCACTAACCCTCTATGATACCTCCACCCTACCTTAGCTTTGGGACTCAACCCAAGTGTGATGACTGCAGCAGGGTAACACGATGAACATAGTACAGTTTTGTACCTACCATAAATGTGGATGTTCGAGTGTTCACCCTGCTGCAGTCCAGGTTACCCTCCCTCCAACCCCTCTGATCTACTGGCTAAATCTCTGCTATGCCTTACTGATGTATTTGCTTATAGCTGAAGGGATTTTGTGTTTGTACAGTGTTCACACCATTTGGTACTAATTTTGATCACCTTTTTGGGGGCACCTGACATCTGGGGCAAGAAAAACTGAAGAAAATGGCATCGGTTGGAATATATGTACCCCTGGCGCACTGACGTCAGGGATGAGGTGACAGTAACCGACGTCGGACCAAGACTTTGGAAATCCGGCCGACTGCCGGACCGCCTGACGACAGGATAACCCAAGTGTGATGACTGCAGCAGGGTGAACACTCGAACATCTACATTTATGGTAGGTACAAAACTGTACTTTCTGCTCTGCATTCTGGATCCCATCATTGATTATGGTGTTGATAGAACACTATCTTGCTATGGAGAGTTTGTCTGTTCCAGTAGAGTTGTATGAATCAGAGTAACAGTTTGTGGTAATGTGTGATTTTTAACAAGTTTATACTGCCTTATTCATTTGTGTATAGGTAGGACTTGAAACAACATGATGAAACTGTCATTGTTCTAAAATCTTCAGCAACATACTTGCGTACTCTGGACTGTAATTTAATATTACTAAATTTGGAATTTCATTCCTTGAAAGTATTTCTTTCACTGTAACAATTCTTCTTCTACTTGTAATACCGATCAACTTTATGACTTCAGGAAATTCTGACAGTATCTGAGATCAAATTTGCACTGTCATGAAATTGTGATACATTTTGAAATCTTGATTCATGGGATTTCTGGAAAGAAATAAATGTTCTTCAAATAAAAATCATAATACGGGAATGGCGTTGGGATACAGAGTATTAACCAATAGGCATCACAGATGTAGTTGGAGGCGCACAAAATATGAGAATTGTATAATTGTAGCAGTTATAAAGAACAGGGAGTTAATACTTAGCTGAACTAACAACACATCACAAGTCATTTGATTACATTACACAGTTCCCAAGTGTGATTTGTGCAGTGTTGCCATGATGTTTTCCTTGGCTGATTGGTCCTACCAGTTTGTCAGCCTTTAAGCATTAAGCATTATATGTAACTGATCTCCTGTCTGAATGAAAGGTGTATCTGTATTTTTTTTTCTCATGGCACATTTTTTTATTCTGTCCAACTTCTTAAAGTTGCTTATTGAATTGCAGTTGTGTCAAAGAATCATGTTGCTGAAACTCCCCATCTTCGTTTCCTCATAGAATTGAGAAGTTGGTTATTGTTCATAATCAAGTAAATTTTTCTTGCTACTTTGGGAGACGTGAGTGATTCACAATATCTACCGTATGCATCTCTTTCTTCCTACTTTATATTTCATGGATCTTTTTTGTATTTTATTCTGTAAATGGAGCAATTTTATTTACACTTCTTTTGTAGTGCATTGTGCAATTACTTTTTGAACACACACTCAGTAATGGCTTATAGTTCTTGACTGCAGAGAAAGCATTTGACAGAGTAAGCTGGGATTTTATTAGTAGGGCAATGCAAGTATTTGCATTCCATGACAAAATTTAAGGTTGATTAGGATATACTCGGGATCAGAGGTGAAAATTAGTGTGTAGATTTCTCTCTGATAATTTCTGTTTGAGCAGAGGAACCAGGTTGGGGTGAACCAAGCAGGTTGTTTTCTTTTTCACATTTATTTGCATTGTATTTAGAACTATTGGCAAATAAAATAAGGGACTCGGAAATTCAATGATATAATTGGTATGGTAGTCAAGAAAAGCTGGCTTTATTTGCAGATATTATTTTATACCTGATAAACCCAGAAAAGGATATTTCAGTGTTGTGGAACATTTTGAGACAGTTTAAGGTCTTTTTGGGATACAAAATTTAATTAAAATAAAACAAAGGTAATAGCTGTAAATTATGTACGTACACATGAATTGGTTCAGCAATACCCATATTTATGGAGACGTGATAAAATGAAGTCCTTGGGAGTATGGATTAAAAAGGATTCTATTATAGCGGCTAAAGATATGTAGGAAGAGACCAAACAAAAATAATACAAAAAGTGAGAAATTTAATTTTATGGATACCGATAGCAAGATACAAGAAGTCAAAATGTTTGGTCCCTTTAGTTTTATACCCAGGTCAGGCATATTTTTATCAAGCAGAAGTGAAATTGTGGATTACAATTGTAGGGAGTTGAAGGATTTTATCTGGTGGGGAAGACCGCAAGAATCAAGTGGGATAAGTTAATTCTTCCATTAGAACAATGTGGTTTGAGATTAACGGATTTGAAAGGTATTTCAGAGCTGCACAGTTAAGGCTCCTATACATAGCACAAACAGAAATCTATAATTCAAAATGGAAAGGGATGATGAAAATGGGGGGGGGGGTGGCTCAGTAAACAAGGAGTGACTGGGATTTTGGATGCAGATCCTTAAGGAGAATAACATTAACAATACAGAATATTATATTCATAAAATAGCAGAAAGTATTCTAAGAATTAAGCCAGCATAGGAATGCAGAAAGGAGATTTTGTTGATAGGAATGACTGCAATTAGGGATATAGACAATAGGGGGCTAGAATTTATTGGAGAAAATTGGCAAATGAACTACAGCTTTGGGAGCAAATAATTAGAGAGGGAAAGATAATAGAATGGGAAGAGGCCAAGAATTTATTTGGACTTGGAGACCACAGTCTCTAGCCTTATCAAGGACTGGTGTCGTAGTATAGCAAAGAGAAAGGAATAGGGGATCCTAAACAAACGACCAGCACTAGTAGAGTTTTTGGTAGCATCTAGAACAGAAATTGCTATTGAAAATTGAGGATTACCGGCCTCAAACAGCTGCCCTTCACAGACCATCTCAAAAAACTCCAGCTTTACTCCGCCGCATATCGCCTACTCAGAGGCGATCTCTGCTAACATACAAAGCTATGTCAAACCCAGAGCTGTTGGACATGCTCCACTTAAAGAAATCCCAATCCCTCCGAGCTACACGCTCTAGGGACCTAAACCTTGTCACCACAATAAACAGAACATGCTGGAGGGATAGATTCCTGTCCCAGAGACTTCCCATATTGTGGAACAAACTACCTATCTATATCAAACAAAGCTCCTCATTGGCACTCCTCAAGAAAAATCTTGATGATTGGATGGGAGATAGGAAATTCACCCCGGGGATCACTTCTGTGGCTCTGCTCGACAGGGGCATAGGAAAATAATTTTCTTGGGTGGCGAAAGCCAGGGTACCTTTTGGCTAGGCTTATATAGGCCCTAGAGCCAATAGCCTAGTACCTACCCATGAACCTAAAAGGGATGATTAGAGTATATAAAATATTGAGTGATAACTATACAAATCAATTAGAGGAGGTTTGAGGATTGGGAAGATAGATTGGATAAGCAAATTCATAAAGAAACAATGAGTAGATATATGTATAACTCCTAAATATGCAACAAAGTCCAGAAGATCTAGGATCTTTGCTTGGAAGTGTTCACATAGGTATTTTTACACCTGAAGTAGACTCCAAAAATTTTCCTCCTGTAGATACCAAATGAAGGTGTGATGGGGAAGAAAGAGGTAATTAGGACCATATTTATTTGGTTGGCAGATTTTAAAAATTCCCTGTACACTACTCTATCAGAAATACTGGGTGAGCAAATTGATATAACTAAGGAAATTATTTTTTTCAGCTATGATTCAAAGGCAGAACTGCCTAGATATAGTAAGGCTTTGCTATGTCTAATTATGTTGGCTGCCAATAGAGCAATTACTGTAAAATGGAAATCTACATCTAAACCAACTGTACTAGAAGTAGTGAATGTAGTAACAGAGATAAAACAACTGAAAGTGGGATCTTTAGAAAAGGGCAGGAGCAAATTACACAGAAAAAAACGGAACTATGGGAACAATACATGCAGAATAATGTTTTGGAGGAGGAATGAGGTTTAAAAGAAGACAGGATTTGAATAAGCTATGTAATGTTAGACTGACAATGACTGGTTAAATTATAAGTGATGTATAACGTTTTCAACTAAAAATGTCTTATTTTTTTCATTTATATAAATGTATGATAATTTAATAAAAACGCTTCTTGTTTTTTTTTTTTAAATATGGAAATTTTTGGATCATTTCATGCAGAAAAATGGTTTGGAGGAGAAGTGAGGTTTAAGAGAAGGCAGTCACTGATAATTTATATAATGTTGCTAAGATTAGTTAGATTAGAGGATATATATGATGGTATACGTGATGTATAGTACTTGTAAACTTGTTAATGTGGTTTGATTGCTTGTATATAAATGTTTGCTTATTGCCACAAATGACAATTCAATAAAGGCATTTTTTTTAAATAATTGCTTATGGTTGCATTTCAGTAGCACTATTTTCCTGTAAGTGTCTTCAATGGTAGCCAGATCAATAGCCCAGCCAAGGTCCATACTTTCACTCAAACCTAATAACAATGATGACGACCTTAAAATTGCCAACCACTAAAGATGAAAACTCTCCAGCTGAGCTAGGCTTTTGGCAGCACATTTCACAGGGGTGCCCCTCTGTACTTATGTGCGTTTACATAATATGGGCTGTAGTGATTTTGATACAGAAGAAAAGTTTGACAAGGGCAAGAGCCACACCCAAGAGACAAGCCCTTAAGTTTCACAAATGGGCTTTGTATAGGAGCAAAATGGGAAAAGCACAGTTGTTTAAATTAAAACCTACTGTAAAGTTTTGATTAGGTCTGAAAGGTTTTAATAGTAGAGACTGGTAGAGATGCTTAAAATAGATCTGTTTAAGAGAGCTGTGGTGGCTATTAAGAGGTATGTCTGTCAAGTAGACCCACAAGATTCTAGTAGCTTTTTAATGTTAATGGGAAATACATTGTGCTGCAGGAAAGCATTTAAAGAATTCCCTTTTAGCATAGATGATAAAGCATAAGATGTGGTCTGTTCCTTCTAAATCATAGTTTTTAAGTGTGGCAAATAGAAGCATTTTGCTAAATATGGTGATATAGGAAATAAGTCTGAGACTCTTGTACAGGCATGTAGGAGCTGTGGGGGTGACAAGGCCTGAGAATATGATTGTTTTTGACCAGCCTGGTCATAATATATTCTTTTGCTGTGCTTTTTGCTAAATTTAATGAAGTGTTTGATGAGTAGACAGGCAAGAAGTTTTAAGGGCTGCGAGACTCTGATGATATGATAATGTTAGTGAAAGCTTGGTGTGTCTGTAAGAGGAAAGCTCTACTCATCAGAGTCCATTGATGTCATTGTATCAAAGGAGAGAAAAGGCATTACCTGATTCCTAAACTGGGCTTGTACCTCCATGTAGGTAAAGTCCTGCACCCAGTAATTGTGGTACCCTATTTCTAAGGACTTTTGGAAACAGTAGGAGGGGGTAGCAATAAGGGTGCCTAGCACAGACCTTAACAGCAGAACAAAGATAATAAACCAGTGCTTACTATAGTGACACTCCATTCCAGCCTAGAGCTCTGTAATATCTGGTGTTCTATGAAACTCTGGGTAGGAGCTGAGGGTCTTGAAAAGACCTAAGTGTGGATACACTTGTCTAGGGTGGTGGAATATCCTTGTCCCTTCACAACAACGACTCAGTAAAAGTGGATGTCTGCGAATGTTGAGGGTGGAAACAATGTCCCAAAAGCCCAGGGTTGTATACTTAGGATTAGATTAAAAAAAGAGAGGGATCCTCAAAGAAAATTTAGATCAATGGGACAGTGAAGAGACTCCTTTAGAATACTGTAATTAGCTTCTCACTAAGAAGTGGTATAGGGAAACTCCACTACCTGCCTTTGTAGGGAGAAGGCTAAAATCTACTATCTCTGAAGACACAAACAGGGAAGGAGTTCCCATTTTAGCTAGGCTTCATATAAGTTGGTTGAATTTTAAGAGTGGCCCAGTTAGTGGTAAAAATATTGAGCTGTGCCAGAGAGAGCATATCCATAGTGGGTGGGGGGGATGAGATCCCCTGTTGGGTCTCCAGAAGCTTACTGTTATTTTAAAATACAGTATGACTTTGCATGTAGGGTAACAAAGGAGAGTGAGGATGTGGTTATGTTATGTATTGGTGCCAGAGGCATTTGGGCAAATGATTATGAATCCTGCATTTGGGTATAGACAAAACAAAATTACAGGTCATGGCCAGGTTTTATTGGCCAAGTGTCCTAAAGGAGAGATTGGACTTATTGTGCCACTAGTCCTAAGTGCCAAAGGAGTTTCTGAACCCAAGCTTTGACAGTCCTTTGATTCCCATACATATAATTCAAGTTCCATTCAGAGGAATTGCAGTAGTCATTGTGGTGGCACCATTTAGCTCCAGCAATGGGTATTGATATATTTTAATAGTGCTGCACCATGCCGCTAGGTTTCCTGAGACTGTTCCCTTCAGGAAGGCCAGTTCCAAATGTCAGAAGAACTGGCATTATTCTTCTGGGTAGGAGTACCAAAATACATGTTAATGGACCAACTAGGGTGCGTTCTTTACATCCAGGATGATGTGGCACCTCTGCTAAAGTCTTCGGATAGAACAACCGGAGATATCCGTTTATAGTCCCCTGATGGATGGTGTGGTGGACTATTTTAATAGGATCCTAAATTTTGTGGAATAAAGGTATTATGAAAGTCTGGAGCAACTTTTACCCTGCCAGATGTTCTCTGTATGAGAGGTACCCCAAGCCTCTACAGGATTTAGTCCCTTCAAATTATTATATGGTAGTTGTCCAAGACCGCTATTGAATATAGTAAAGCAGATGGAGGAGGAGTTTAAGACCCTTTTTGAAGAGTTCATTAGAGTTTTACATTCATTTGCAGGAAGGCAGGAAATTGATCATGTTTATTGTGTGAAAGCACATGGAGAAAGCACAAGCTAGCCAGCAAGGAAATACCCAGAATAATGAGTTGCAGTTAGGTGACAGCGTTTTTTGTTTTTGGTCTCTACAACCAAGAGAGCAAGTTCTTGGATAAATGGCAAGTACTTTATGAAATAAGTGAACAAGTTAATAAGGTGCACTATAATGTAAGACTGTGAAGGAAGAGGCATACTGAACAAATTTATCTTATAAATATATTAAAACCTTCGAATGAGACTGTGGTAGGTACTATAGTGGAGATTCTTCATACTCACAAAAAATCTGTTATCTGTACCCAAAGTGGTGGTGGATGATACCCCTTCCAAGTCTGAGAAACAAGCAAAAAAAAAAAAAACTCAACAGCATGTCCATATTTGACAGCTATCCTAAGCATAGGATAGACAAGTTGGTGATGTGGCTGGGGATGGCTAAGTTTCTCACTACCTTTGATTTGATGAAGGGATGTTTCCTAACCAGTGAAGCTAAGGAAGAACACCCCCCCCCTCCAACTACAGGTGGTCTGTTCCAGTATACTGTCCTTCCCTTCAGTCTCCATGGTGCTGTGATCACTTCCCAGAGTTTGGTGGACCAGGTGCTGAAGCCTTCCCAGCCCTGTCCCTCTTCTTATTTGAATGATGTGGCCATCAGCTTAGAGGATTGAGACTTGCACCTTCACAAAGTCTAAGTGTTTGTAGACTCACTGCGACAAGCCAGGCACTGTTGATACTCTGAAATTTATGTTTGAAATGACCAAAATGAGAGACCTTGAATAAATAATTAGGAGAGGGCTAATCAAGCCGAAAAGAGGAAATAAAAATTATGGGAGAATGGGCAGTACTTCAAACAAAAAAAGCAAGAGGGAGCTTTCTTAGGTCTATCAGGGTACTATGGAGAATTAATTGTCGATTTGCTTATGTAGCCTGTCCCTTCATGAACCTGACCAAAGGAAAGATGCCAGATTGGGTCAGATAGACACCAAAAGCTGACAGAGCATTTCAAAGACTCGAGCAAAATGTTTGTACTGAGCCAGTTAAACTAATCAAGATTTATACAGATGTTCAGAGGTTGGATTGGGGCATTGCTTGCCAGGTTGACAACGAATGAGGAAGATCCAGTCTGCTGTTTGAGCAGAAAACTAAATCGAGTCAAAACTAGATACTGCACAGTTGAGAGGGACTGCTTGGCTATAAAGTAGGGATTTGAGAGGGAATGCTTGGCTAAAAAAGTAGGCATCCGTACATAACTGTTTTTTAGGCATATAATTTACATTAGTTACTGATCATAGCCCCCCTTTGCCAGTAACTTTACTGGCATAAAGAAGGCAATGCCAAACTCTGCAGGTGGGCCCTGGCAGTCCAGCCATTCCATTTTGTATTCAACACCATCGCAGTCTTCAGCACCATAGTGTACAGATGGGCTGTCTAGAGCTTGCAAATGTTCCAGCAGCATTAAAGCTAGTGGGTTGAAGCTGGGCGAATGTAGTACAGCTTGGTGGCTCCACTGGGAAATGCCTAGTAGGCAGAGAAAGCTTGCATATATAGGGACAAGTAGCAAACTACTGCTGAAAATAATCTTAGTGGAGTATCTGGTAGAGTGTGGAATAGGATCTTGTATATCAGGAAAAAAACAATGATGCAGAATGAGGGGACTTTCCCCTTTAAACTAAGATACCTGTAGCCCAGGTAAGTATCCACTGTTTTCTTGTATCCTTTTTTTAAAGTTCGGGGAATTGCAGGATGGGAGAAGCAGCCTGATCCTGAATGCAGAGAAGTCTGGAACATGTTAGTGAAAAAGAAACAAACCAAGGCCCTGAGATAGTTGTTGCAAGAGTTTGTTCTAGTGGAAGTACTGGTATCTAAAATGCAGAGTTACTCCCTGGGTCTCCGCTGAAAACAGGTTACTTGCCCAGCTGGACTCTACCTGGTTAACAAATGTAAAATAAAATAAAATAAATAAGCATGACCAGAAGAATTTGATGGTAAAGTATTTTTATTTGCTGTGACTTTGGACTTCCAACTAGAATGGTATTGGCAAAAGACTTTATTACAGCAGTGGAAGTCCCAATGAAAGACACTTTCGGCTAACCATTGTGTGCGATATTGGTAAAGACTCGTTTATCTAACTTGAAGATTTTGTGAGAACTGTTAGCTTTTGTTTATATTTTGTTACAGTAGCTGTGCTAAGTTAGTGAACTGTGAAATGTTTCCAACAGTGAAGTCCAAACTGAATGATTATTTTGTCACTGCATTTCCTGTTTTGACGAAGCTGGTCAATTTCTGTTAGGATCTACTGAAAAAAATCATTCTTTTTAGGAAAATGCTTCTGAGTTTACTGCTTGAAATTTCATAGTAGCATGTGTAACATGCAGTTGTTGGAATGGTGCTGTGACATAAGTAAGAGAAGTGTTTAAAAATGTGAGTGCCTTTGGAGACCAGCATGTAGCACTGTGCTGTTGAATTCAAAAAACAGAAGACAAGCACACAGGATGTTAACAACATAGTGCTACTATGCACATTGTGACAAGCCCTGTTCTGAGGTACTTCATGTGGGGTGGAATGTAAGAGCAAACTTGTGCATTCTATTTTACATTTAACTCTAGAAAATAGCATACAGCGTTTTAAAATAATTAAAGTGGTATTTGTCATTCTACTACTTTTCTGATAAAAACTGCCACATACTGCTTTGCATTTTATTTGACAGAATGCCAACATACCACTGCTCTCTTATAAAAGGCTATTCTAAGATATGCAGACTATATTTCTCTGATTGAAGCTATGGTAGTGAGGAGCTAGAGTGATGCTATAATGGTTTACAGTGTACTTTATAACGATAGAGAACTAAGAGAACTATACATCATTTTCTAAATAACTGGAAACAATATTTGGCATTGTGGTAATTTTCTAAGTGAAACTGTAACACTGCTGTGCATCTTATAAGATGTAACAGGCACGGTCAGCATAGTGCTATTCCGCTGTAATGAACACTGTTAGTAAATAGTTGAACTGTGTTATTCTGTTCTGAGCTGTAGCATGTGTGGTGGCCCAGACTGAGCTGTAACTTTTTGCATTGTGCATTATAGCAATGGAGAATGAGCTTATCCTGTTAAAAATAGACATATTCTTAACATTAACATAAAACTGTTGAAGTGGAGATTTTTTATCTAGGTAGCTCCCCCACCTGCTGATAATCAAGACTTAACTCCATTCATTCATTAGCGATGGGCAGTCAGATAAGGTGAGAGATGTTCTGGGGGCTAATCAGGCAGCTGTAGGAGTTTGTGCCTCACTAGCATATCTGCAATGAAGTCATTTAAGTCCCAAACTCTGTTCCCAAGCAAGGGAACGGTCTGACCACACTACTGTGGGGACTTGCAGTTTTTTTCTCCCTGTGATTGCATGCATCTGTACACTTGCTAATGAGAGCTATTGCTAGATGACGGCTTAGTGATCCAAAACTTTATCCTCAGGATGCCCACTCCATTGCTGCCCCTCCTCTGAGGGATAGTGGCTCTGTGTCTTGGTCTTGCTCACCTAGACTTGGGGCTTTATCTCTCTATGCCATAGATTCCATCTGTTGAAATGGAGTTGTGACATGATGTAAAATGCCTGTGAAGTCCAGCAGTTAGAACTGTGAATTAAAAAAAAAAAAAAAAAAAAAGGGAGAGACATAAAAAGAGTACTGCTGTGCAGTGACAACACTGACAAGCCAAACTCTGAGATGCCAGAGATGGGGGTTGGGTCTCAACTTTGACATTTTGCACTGCACTTTATATCAACTGAGAAGTAGCATGTACTATTAAATGCCGAACATGTATATTATTATCACATCATGTTACAAGTTCAATTCGAGTAGCATTAAGTAGGATTGACTACAGAAACATCTAAGACTGTACTGATAATTTTTAGGGGCTGGGGTAGCCAAGATCCTTACTGTTTGGAACATATCACACTAACAAAGCTCTGTACTTACTTTAGGTCTTGACTGGTCTGTTAACATTTCACTTTATAACAGTGGAGAAGCAGCATATACCCCCATGCTGTAAAACAGCACCCCCCCCCCCATATCAGCGCACAATAAGTACAGTTTCTCAGTACTAGACCCCAAGTCTGGGAATTCATCCCTTCTGCCATTATAGACTTAAACTCCTTTATCAAACACACACACTCACATATATACACGTATGCATATATAATAGTCTTGCCAGTAAAAATACCATATTATTCAAACAAACAAAATGACACTATTTCCTCTCTATTGATACCAATTCAGTGTACATTTGATGTTTTAAATTTTCATGTATACCTTAAATTTTCTAAATTCTGAACACTTAAGGATATGTTTAGCAAAGGATTAATTTATTCTTTTTCTTGATGGCTGTCTTATGTTGGCTTATTCTTTTAACTTATGTCTTGTGGTTCTACCCATGTAGAACCGTTGGCATGATACACAGCTTTTAAGAGAAATTACACATACAGGATTGCAAGAAAAACTACACATACAGGATTGCAATTGTATCAGTCTTTAAATATCATTTCAAGGCCATTATGTTTAAAAATATGTAGCATATAGTCATTAATAAATCTGCACATTTTACATTTCCCACATTTAAATGTACAGTCATCAGATCTGAGATATTACTTATTCAGTTTAACATCTATACCTCTTATAAAAAAAAGTTCTTTAACATTTTTTTTAATAACAAAATCTTGGTTTAACACCCACAATTTTATATAAATCTTGATTTCCTTGTATAATTTTCCAGTTATTATTTTTTTTAAACATTTACCATATCCCTACTGATGGGTAAAGGAAAACTGTAATAAAAACTTGAGACAAATCTTTATTATTAATTTTAGGTTTAAAACCATTACTTTAAATTGGAAAAAAATGCATCTGTGAACTTGGCACTTTTTCCATAATACTGTCAATAATATTTTCAGGATAATTCCTTTCCAAAAAACATTTGTTTTAGTTTGCAACTTTCCTTTCTAAATGCTTTGTCTTCACTAATAATTCTAGACAATCTAATAAATTGCAGTATAACTGTTTCAAGTCAGCATCTAAATTCATGAAACAAAAGTTTAAGTAATTATTGGTGAGAGTTTTCTTTCTAAAAATATTAGAATGAAATCAAAAATCCTTTTATCTAATGCCTGTGGATGTCATCCAGAAAGGGCAAGTGTAAATGTGACCGTCGGATAACCCACAAGGACCCCCACAATTTTTGTCTAGGTTAGTCGCACAACTAGAAGGCCTGCTCCATTTGCCAGGCATTTGTGCCCAAAACTTTGTGCAGCTGTCTGCACATGCTCAATATTCATCTGGAGAACCAACATTTAAAACAAGTAGCCTTAGGTATGGAGGGTTCCGCCAACGCACCTGCCAAACCGCCGAAAAAGAAAGCCAAGGCTATAAGGGCTACCACTACCACTGCACCTCTTTCTTCCGACCCTCAGCCTGTGGCCGTCGGCCTGGTTGAGGATTCGGGCTTCGCCACCTGAGATACAGCAGGTACCGCCATGAAAGCCACACAATCCCGTGCCGAGAGCATGTCTGTTGAGGCTTTTCTGGCATCAGCTCATGACACCGGGGGGAACCAGCGATTTTGGTAGGTTCATCAGATCCCTCTAGTTTCTTACAGTCCGATTCTAGGCCTTCCTCTCTTCAGACGCCCGTCAGGCCTCCTCAAAAGGAAGGAAAAAAGAAAACACATTTCACATATCCCTGAAAGCATGTCTGAATGGCAGGCTTTCAACCAAAGCTTGTTGAATGCTTTCATGGCCTTATGGCCTACCATTATAGGGGCTTCCATCCCTCCAAGGGCTCAGACATCAGACCTCTCTCTGAGGGAAGAGGAGGAATTCTCTGATTCTTCATTTGAAGAATCACTCTCTTATACCTCTCGGCTACCTTTCCCCTTGGGATATGGTTCCCCAGAGGAAGAATCTCTTGACCCTGACTCTCCAGCTGAGGATTTGACCTTTGGAGAAACTATTAACAAAATGAAAGCACATTTTAAGTGGGAGTCATCTGAAATGACTGAGGTTTAAAAAATGTATTATGACCTCATTCAGATGGATTCCCCAACTCCTACTGCTGTTCCTCCAATTCTGCCTGCTTTCCTGGATGCCTTCTCTTAGCAGCCTTGAACTCTGACTGACAACCCTGTGCTCCACGCAGACCTGATAGATTGTATAAAGTCCCTGAGACTGCTAAGTTTCTTAAGTGTCCTCCAGTTGACCCTGCCACCATTTCCATTTCCACGGATAAGGCCTAAATTATTGCCTACCACCACCACCATTCTCCCAGCTGACAAAGACAGCAAAACCATGGAATGTCTGGGTAAGAAAATTTATACCTCTGCTACTCTGGCTTTCAGAGCTACTAACTACCAGACACACATGGCTAAATATGCCTTATCCCATCTGGAGAAAGTCTCTAGGGAATTGTCTGATTCACCAGATTTTGCTGCCAAAGCTTCACTGTCTTCCCTGATTGCTCTCACTTCCCAGGTTACCAGATATACTATAAAGTGCAATTATGGGCTGCTGAGGCCTCAGCCTGGTCAGCAGCATCAGCATCTGCTTTGAGAAGGTATTCCTGGCTGTGCTTTCAGCCTCTACCATATGACTTTAGAGCTATGATGGTTGATGCCACTTTGGACAATACAGCTCTATTTGGTACAAAAGTGGCTGATTTATTTAAGTCACTGCAACAAAAGGGGAAAAAGATGCAGGATTTAAAACACCTGCTGGTCTCTTGTATTCCAGAGTTAGAGAGGAATTACCCAGCAAAAACACAATGTATTAGAAAGCACACTCGTTCTGCTGCTCCCTCAAAACCCAGGAAAAACCACCAGGAAGCAACCCACTCCTGCCAGAGCTTCCTCCGCCCCTAGCCAGAGGTCATCCTTTCAAGACTGGGCAGGTAGTGTCGGACTACCTGCCAACCTTGAAACCCCCCCCCCCACTCTGTCCTTCTCTCGGTGCATGTCTGTCACTGTCTTCAAGTGGGGACATCCATCACCACAGACAAATGGGTTCTTTCAGTAATACAAAACTGGTATTTCATGACCTGGCTTATGCCTCCAAAGAGAAGTGGTATCCCACAACCTCCAAAACAGCAGCTCCACCTATTGCAGCCAGTACTAGAAACTGTGATGGCTCAAGGCACCATCGAACAGTATCTCTGGCTGCAAAAGGAAGAGGTTTCTACTCCAGGATTTTCCTAGTCTCAAGAAAAGGTGGTCCTTGGAGACCAATTCTGGACCTCTCTCTTCTCAGTCTCTTCCTTCAGGTTCCTACTTTCTGGATGTTGACCTTACCAACTCTTTTTCCACTCCTCCTTTCCCAAGGGTTCATGACCACCCTAGATATCAAAGATGCCTACCTTCACATCCCTGTAAGGCCCAGTTTCTGGAAATACCGGAGGTTCTCTGTGGGCCCTTCTCACTTTCATTTCTCTGCCTTGCCCTTTGGGCTTTCCACTGCACCCAGAATATTCACCAAATGTCTGACTCCAGTTATTGCCTTTTGCAGAACAAAAGGAATCCAGATATTCCCTTACCTGAACGACTTACTCATTCAGGTAGACTGCAAACAGGCCCTAATGCAACACTTACAAGTTGCCATTACTCTCCTACAGTCCCTGGGATTTCAGATCCAACTTCCCAAAATCTCACCTGGAACCTTAAGACATTGTCTTTTTGGGGTGCAGGATTCGTACAGATGTCATGAAAGCCTACTTCCCCTCAAAAGGTGGAAAGATTAACAAAACACCTACTTCTGATCCTCCAGACAACAGAATTTGACTGCAAGGCAGTACCTCAGGCTCCTGGGCTACATAGCAGCCACTATCCCCATGTTACCATTAGCAAGACTCCATATGAGGAAGTTGCAATGGTACCCAAGGTCAGTCTGGACCCAGCACTCCTATCCCTTGGAGTACAGGGTTCCCCTCCTGCCCTGCCTCAAACTGGAAATCCAGTGGTGGTTGAAGCAGGTGAACCTCAATCCAGGTCTTCCCTCCAACCACCTCAACCCAAACAGATCATGTGTCTAATAAAATACTTGGTATCAATCGTATTTTCAAAATCTATATGTTTACTTAGATATTTCGTAATAAACTCAATCCCTTTGCTTTGAGCAGTAGTTGTGTATAATGATTTTATGGTTACTTTAGACGCTGAATCATCTGAGAAACTTGATGTAAATACAAATCATTTAAAAACACCCAGGAATGGTTGATGGAAAAATTTCCAAAAAGTGGGGTTTAAGTATACAGCCTAAGTATTCGAAGATAAATTTGGTTTTAGGTCTATGTGAAGATACTATTGGCCGAAAAGGAGGATTGTAATCACTTTTAAGAACATTTTACTAATAATATGATGTTTTGCAATCATAAATTCTTTAAATATAAGAATACTTTGTTCCAGCAGATCTAAACAATAATAATAAGTTTTCCTAAATTTTAAAAATAATTCATGTTTTGTTGCACTTTTATAACAGATTTCATCTATTAAATGCTCATTCATTTTATTGATATATTTTTCTTGATCCTTTATAACAATGCCAGTTCCTGTCAGCTTTCACAATGCATATTTTCTTATTATTACTTCTTACTATTAAAGCATTCTTCTCCTCTTTAGACATATTAAACCATTAGTAATTCCCTTTGTTGCTTAACAAAAATTGTATTATGTTGATTATATGCTTTTAACAAAGTCATCTAAGAGAAATTAAGGAAGGGATATAATTACATCTGATGTTAACCTTCTTTCCATTCATCACTGATGGGTTCGGCTCTGAGCCCACGGAACTGAGTCTGCCTAATACCAAGCTCGCGCCAGCCAAAAAACTCTTGAGCTAAGCTATTATCCATAGTGCCCTTCTCCCTGTTACCTCAGATCTCATTTGCCACGTAGCCGTAAAACTGATTTTCAGCCAAACTCTCAGCTAAGTGGAAAACTTTTGTGTATCTCTTATTTCTTGTTGGTACTCTTGATATTTCTTTAAAGTTGAAGCTATATTTAGTCCCTTTTACCCTCTACTTCTACCCGTTTGGTAATTTTTAAGTACCATTGGTGGTACGGCCTTTCTCCTACCCTTGTGGTATTTCTTAAATACCATCATTGGTATTTCTTCTTCTTTCCTTTCCAGACTAACTTGTTGTGTGTTTTTGATATATATTTAGATATTGATATAGTGGATCTGTAGACTTATTAGACATAGATATAGGAGAATCAGAACTCTTTGCTTTAGTGGAGCCTATAGACTTATTAGTCATAGATATAGTAGAATAGTAGTGGAGCTATAGACTTATTAGGCATAGCTATAGTAGAATTGGTAGTGGAGCTATAGACTTATTAGGCATAGATATAGTAGAATTGGAACTTTTTGCTTTAGTTTTCTATCTACCTTGTTGTTTGTATTTTGTCCATGATGTCTGATAAAAAGGGCATGTCGGGATTTAAGTATTGTACTTCATGTAAGGGTAAACTGTCTAACGGTGATTCCCATGATGACTTTGTTTATTGTTTGGGGGTGCCCCATCTTTTGGTGCAACTCCCTTGTGTGATCTATCAAAGTTTTACCCAGCGCACCTTGAACAAGCGCTAAAACAAGCTGATTCTGAAGGGCCTCCTTAAGTTGCTCTTTTTAGAGGCCCTTTCTGCGACGGAGGTCTCATCCCCTCCGACCAAGAATAAGAAAAGGTCCTACTCTGTTCCCTCTTTACCATCGGGTGACCAGGGCAAACCTGTAAAGCTTAAGGTACCTAAATTATCTTCAGTGCATAAGTCCGCCTTATCGGCACAGACCTCTTCCTCTCCGACTATGATTGTTCCTATATTGGTGCCAGCTTCGGCTCCAGTACTGTCTCCGGCACCATCTTCGAACTTTCCAAAGATTACTATGATTTTGGCACAGAGTGCTGCTTCAGCGCAGTGCATGCCTTTGATGCCTATCTCTGTGATTGAGCTTGCTACTGAACCTTCTGTGTCGGCTCCGTCCTTTCACGGTCCCGATAATGACTATTTTGACACCACTTCTTCCGGTCTCCAAACTTGAGACATCAGTGCTGGTACATTCCACACCATGGACCCGATACTCTCCATCAACAGATACATTTTTAGGGCAAGTATACAGTCCGTTCCTAGAATGACCTGACTCCCCATCGGGAGTATCCACTAGATCCACCAGGAACCTTTCCGAGCTTGACGTGGTGCATCTTGTGGACCAGCTGTTGACAGCCAGGAGGTTTACCCACTCCTTCTAGGACCCATCCACCTGCAGGACTTGGGTGGGCTTCTCCATGGACTCCATCCTACTCTCCTCCTTTGACCGTACTGGCTCTAAAGTCTTCACCTCTGACATCCTTTTTGGAACCCTCCGTTTTGTCACCTGTAGTGGACCTCACTGTGGCTCTAGGACTATCCCTTTGGCCTTCGGTTCCCACTGAACTGGGCCTTCCTCAACCCCACGACTGGGCTGCGGGCTCTTCGGCTTGCTGCACAGTTACGAGTGCGTCTACGGTTCCGTCCAGGGTGCACAGCGTCCTGTCTGCACCGGTCCTGCTTTGAGGCTCCATCGTCGGGAGCGGGTTTGGAGCTGGGTGTGACCCTGGTTCTGAGGTTGTCCTTCTGGGTTTCGGGCTCCCATCCCTCTTCGGGCGGACCTGCTTTCCGAGTGATGGAGAGGGCACTTGCTTCTGGAAACATTCCACCGACGTCGGAACCCCAGACCTCTTTTCCCCATGAGTTACAGCTGACACAAGCCACTACCCTGGGACACCAGGCAGGAAAGTCACAGGAGACCCCTTTACACGGCACCCCCTCTTCTGAGTCCTCTTCAGAAGCCCCCACTGAGGAGATCATGCAAAAGGAAGCATGTAGACTCCCCTGATGAGTCTCTGACAGAAGATACGAATTTCGGTGATGGTGAAGGGTCCCCACGGTCATCCCCTGATGATGTCTCCTTTGGTGACATCCTTGAAATGTTGGAACAGAGGGGTGATTGGAAGCCCACTAACCCTTCTTCTGAGGAGTCCGTGTTTCTGCAGGCTTACTGTGCCCGGCCATCTCCCTCTTGGGTGACCCCACCTGCATACGAGCTGGTACAACTCATGGTGCAGCGTGCCTGGAAGAATCTGTTGAGTCGATCCCTCTGAGACCTGACAAGATACTTCTGCCCCTCCCCAAGGAGAACTCACATTGGTCGAGAGGTTTACCAGTTGATGCTATGGTGGTGGCAGGGGCCAAGAAAAAGGATCTCGCCAAAGAGAGTCATACTGTTAACCTGCCAAATAGAGTGTCCCGGGCTGTGGACAGATTAGGGACGTGAGGTTTTGCTTCAGCAACTTTTGCCATGCGGTTCCTGAATTACGTAGCACATTTTACGAGGCTCCAAAGAGACTTGGTTTCCGAACTCTCTGGAACACTCGCAGGACAGGTGTCTGACGAGGTAAGAGACAAGGTTGCCTCACAGCTCGCAACCCTGGAATCTATCTCCAATTCGTCCATGAGATTGCTCTCACATGCAACCGAAGGGGTGGCTAGAGCGGTGGGTTCACGCATAGTTATGAAACGCCATGCCTGGATGCACCTCTGTGACTTCACGGACCCTTTCAAGTCTTCCTTCCTGAATGCTCTAGTCAAAGCACCTTCCTTTTTGGCCCCAAGGTGAAAGACACCCTGGCCAGGTGTGGGCAGGATAGTAAGACACTATCTGCCGTAGGCCTACGGTTATTCCAATCCTCAATATTCTTTTTCCAGGAACCAGAGGAACGGGAAAATGTGGCACAAAAAATCTCGGGGTCCTTTCCATGCCCCACATGCTGATGATACCCCCAGGTGCAGAGGGGGTAACAATTCTGGAAGACGCCCCTTCCGAGACAGAGGGGGTCCACGTAATCGGGGACCCTGGGATTCTTTCTCTGGGCAGCCTTATCAGCGGTCCAGAAGAGCAGCGTGATTGCTTTCCCTCTCCTCTGGAAGCAGTTGTGGGATGTTTCTCTCTGCACCACACTGACTGGCATTCTATAACTTCCGACCGTTGGGTGCAGAAGATCGTAACCAGAGGCTACACCATTCCCCTCAACACTTACACAAAACTTCCGAAAAAACTTCCCGGTGGTCCACCCAGTCAAAGGGAAGAAGCAGCTGCAGAAATAAACAAGCTGTGTCAAAGTCATCCAGATAGTCCCACCAGACCAATGTGGATCCAGATTCTACTCAAGATTCTTTTTGGTGCCAATAAAGACAGGGGACTGGAGACCAATTCTGGATCTCAGCAATTTGAACAAGTCCGTTGCCCAAATGAAATTCCGGATGGTCACGGTTCAGTCCATTCTCCGTTTTCTAAGGGAAGGCAATTGAATGTGCTCGATAGATCTCCGGGACGTGTATTACCACATCAAATTGGACAAACGCTCCAGGAGTCTACTTCGCTTCTGGCTAGGAGCCAATCACTACCAGTTTCATGCCCTGCCGTTCGGACTCTCTACAGCCCCCAGAGTGTTCACAAAGTGCATGACAGTGGTCCACAGATCACTTGAGGCTGCAAGGATTCCAGGTGTTTCCGTATTTGGATGATTGGCTCCTTACTGCCCCACCAAGCATCTTCTGGCAACAGCCCTGCAATGCACTCTTTCCCACAGGACTCCTATATGCATATCCCCCATCCCTGTGATTCCCCAATTCATAAAGAAAGCTATTCGGTTGAAATGAAAAATGATCCTCATAGCCCCCTTTTGGCCTCAGCAAGTTTGGTTCCTCTTCCTTCAGCCTCGTCTGTTATGTCGACCGTGGATTCTATACCTCTTCCAGACCTGATTTCTCACCCGCAAGGGTTGAGTCACCCAAACTTATCCGGTCTCAAGCTGAAATCTTGGTTTCTCCACTTCCATTAATTGCCAGGCAAGATGACCTCCCCTCACCTGTACGTGACATTGTCCTGGCCTCTCACAAATCATCCAGCTGAAGACTATACCTATACAAATGGAAGAGGTTCTCTATTTGGCCTAAGAAAAGAAGGCTAGACCCGTACTCTGCTCCAGTTACAGCAGTCTTACAATATCTGTCAAAGTTCTTCAGAGATGGAGCTCGGCTTCTACCATACGAGTACATCTGGCGGCTTTTTCTAATTTTTATGATGGTTTGGATAATTCTCCCCTCATTTCTCTCTCCAGTTATGCAAAACCTTTCTTAAAGGGATATCTCACATTAGGCCACCGATCAGACAACCTGTAGAGCTATGGAACCTCACGTTAGTTCTTCAGTCCTTAACTCAACTTCCTTTTTAACCTGCAGCAAAGTGTGACCTCAGATTTTTATCTTGGAAGTCTCTCTTCCTAGTAGCCATTACGTCAGCCAGCCGAATTTCAGAGCTTCAGGAATTGTGCATTAAAAGGCCCTACTTAGTCTTCCACAAGGACAGAATATCACTCCGGACAAATCCATCTTTTCTCCCCAAAGTTATTTCAGATCTTTCCATCAATCAGACCATTGATTTGCCAGTATTTTTCCCAAATGTTACTGATAAAGGGGAATACTGTCTACATTCTTTGGATGTACACAGACAACTGAGGTTTTATTTGGACAGAACCAAAGCAATGCGTAAAACTGACCAGCTTTTCATTTCCTTCTCTGGACCTAGAATGGGAAATTCTGTCTCCAAGGTCACTTTATCGAAGTGGCTAAGGGACTGCATACGCTACACCTATTCACTTGCAAAAAAAATCTATACCACAGAATGTTAAAGCTCATTCTACCAGATCCATGGCAACTTCTGTAGCCTTCCATTCGAGAGCCTCTATGGATGATATTTGTGCAGCAGCCATATGGGCAAACCCCCACATTTTTATTAATCACTACAAATTGGATGTGGTCTCCAGAGGGGAGTGCTGCCTTTGGCTCATTGGTGTTCAGGAACGTTCTTCCATAAGGGCCGCTCAAGGAACACAAGGTAGCTGGGGATTCTGTCCCATCAGTGATGAATGGAAAGAAGAGGAGCCTTGAGCAGCCTACCTGTCCTTGGGGGAAGTGACCTCAGCACAAGAAGCTGTTAGTAATTGGTTGTTTGGGACCATTCCTAGCTCTTTTGTAGTTTACTGCTTAAAATCCGCGTTTGCACGGCTTTGCGCGGTCGTGCGCATAGTGCAGCGCCAGTTAAACTTTTTCTGGCTCCGCCAAGTCTGCTCTTCAATTTTTCCCTTAGAACTGTTGTACTTGCAATCTAAACAGCCTATACTCTATCTGAAAAGCTCAGCACTTGCTCCAAAAGCATTTTGTATACAGGTAAAGCACTCTTAAACAAACGAAAGTACTTCATTCACCTAAATTCTGTTGAGTACCCATTTCCCTATAGGTCCTTTCTGACTCAGTTACACAGCAATCTTTTTCACTATTTCTAGCATGTCGAAGGGTCAGTTGCTGGCATCCTCTCCTGTTCAGCTGGTGAATCTGGGAATCTTGAGGCAATGTTACAATTGCCTCATGTACACAGACAACCCTCTCCTCCTCCCAACAAATACAAATATATGCGAGAGATGCAACTATATAGCCAAGCTGGAGGCTGAGCTCTCTCAATTCAGTACTGGCAAGACCAGTCAGGAGGAGAAGGTAACCACGCACACCACAAACCCAGTCTCACATAGAACTATCACAACTGCAAACCAAACACACAAAAACATACTCGGAGGCGCTGATTAAAAATCTACCAAAACAACAGAGGCCTCCAAAGCAGACACCCAAGCAACCACTACCTCAAGACATAGCACATGCAACACACAGTTCACAAAGTCAGTGTGCTAAAGTGTCACAGCCCTTAAAGCCAAACAACATGCCAGACACACTTGTAATAGGTGACTCCATAGTCAGGCACACTGACGTCCTGCTCACCAGACTGAACAAAGAGAGGGTCACAGTAAGCTGCCTGTCGGGAGCTAGAATCCGCCACATAACACAAGTACTCAGGTCACTCCACAGCAAGTACAAATATGACTCGGTCATTGTACATGCCAGTGTGAACGACCTGAGACGTACCTCCCTGGACTACATGAAAAGAGACATAGAGGAGCTCTCTGATTATGTAGCCCAGGCCGGTATGACCCTGACCCTGAGCAGCATCTTACCCTCACCAAGAATGATGCCACAGTACAAAGACAAAAGGATCAGTTTTAACAATTGGCTTAATTACTGGTGTCATTCTAAGGGGATCCAGTGTCTTTCTGCTTGGGATGACATGCTTGACAAGCCACGCTGCTTCGCAAGGGATGGCTTGCACCTGTCACCCCTGGGCTTCCGGATATTGGCCAAGGCTCTTGCAACCCCCATAGTGCCTTTTTTAGGCAAGGCTCAAATGACAAACCTACCTCCCTAGAAAACACAAGTGGAAAAAAACTAAGGGTAATGCTGCTCAATGCCAGAAGTCTAAACCTCAAGATGCACGCCCTCAAAGCCCTCCTCAGTATGGAGAACATCAATGTCTGTGCAGTGACTGAAACCTGGTTCAAGGCTCCTGAGAGCACCCCAGCACTGTCAGGTTTTACCTCATATCATGCTTTCCGGCCCCAAAACTTGTACCGAACCACAAAAGGAGGGGGAGTATCCATTTTCATCAAAGATACCCACACCTCCAGGTTAGTGGCAACGCACGAAGCATCGGAGACTATCCAGGTGCAACTAACCATAGGCAAAACTGCCTTACAGTTTGTAGCATGCTACAGACCACCCTCTCAAACTCAGGAACCCCACACAGCCTTCCTGAAGACACTGGAGAGTATGAATGTCTCTCCAAATACCATCATTTTGAGAGACTTCAACTACCCAAACATAGACTGGGAACATTACTCAAGCCCCAACACCCTAGCCCAAAGGTTCCTAGAATTCATAAACCCAAATGCAATGGAACAACTAGTCACCATTCCCACAAGAGGAGACAATATACTAGACCTGATCATCACAAACATGGGGACAAAATGCTCCACACCGGAAGTACATCCCTCTTTGGTAAGATCAGACCATAAATTAATCTCACTGGAAATCCACATCCCGCCCCCACCCCCTGCACAAAAGACCACAGTGAAGAACTTCTCAAAAGCAAACTTCACTCTTCTTAAGACTGAAGTGGTATCTTTCAAGGCCCCTGGGCCAGTGGAAACCACAACCCACACTGCTGAATCTTTTGCAAATGCCGTCTATGGGCACCTTCAAGAATGCATGGATCATGCAATCCCAAATAAAACCAAGACCCATTCCCCCAAAGGCAGGCGCCCGGTCTGGTGGACCTCAGCCATAAACAAACTTTACAACAGGAGGAGGAAGCTACTACATGACAGAGCAAAATCCCTAAAAGGGAAGGCATCTCTGATCAGTACTAGCAAAAAACTACGATCACTCATAAAATCATCCAAGGCCAACTTTGAGAGAAAAATCGCAAAAGACACAAAAGACAATCACAAGGCCTTCTTTAGATATGTTAGAAACCTGGGTGGAAACTCCCAGATATGCTCAGAGTTAGTCCAAAATGACACAAAATACACTGAACCCACTGACATTGCCAACATTCTGGCAGACAGGTTCAGTGCAAATTTCTCCTCCCCTCCCCAAAAGGAGAAATAACTATCCCAGCAGAGTGTAGCCTCCCTAACATCTCAGATGCCCAGGTGAGAGCCGCCCTCTCTAAAGCTAAAAACACAGCATCAATGGGACTGGATGGTGTCCCGGGCTGTGTGCTACATGAACTCCAAGAGGAACTAAACCCACACATAAGGCTGCTGTTTAATCTTAGCCTTACAACAGGATACGTACCCAAAGAGTGGCGTACGGCAACAGTGGTCCCACTTCACAAAGGTGGTGCTTCTACGGACCCTGGAAATTACCGCCCCATAAGCTTGACGAGCCTGGTCTGCAAAGCTATGGAGAGGATCATTATGGAACTCATAAACAAAGACATTGGGGACCTACAGACATTGGATCCTACCCAATTTGGCTTTGTCAAGGGCAGATCCTGCCTTCTGAACTTGGTAGACTTTTTTGAAACCGTCACTAAGGCCATTGATGAGGGCAAGGCAGTTCACACAGCCTACCTTGACCTTGCAAAAGCCTTTGACACAATACCCCACTCGGGCATCATAGACAAACTCACCAGCTTAAATGTAAACCCATATGTCACAAGATGGGTTGCAAACTGGCTCAAGGATAGAACCCACAGGGTCAGAGTTGCTGGAGCTATGTCAGACTCTAAGCCAGTCACAAGCGGTGTCCCACAGGGCTCAGTCCTGGGACCCCTCTTGTTCGGCATTTATTTTTCCGAGGTACAGGCAAACATAGGAGGATTGTGGCTGACAAAGTTTGCAGATGACTGCAAACTGGGCCATAATTGATACTCCAGCGGACACAAACATCCTTCAGAGAGGCCTCATAGAAATGGATAATTGGTGCCAGAGCCATGGCCTTAAGCTGAACGCCAAGAAATGTATAGTCATACCCTTTGGGAAAAACAAGGTACCGACAAATTACCACATAGGCGGTAATCCATTAAGTACGGAAGAGGTAATCAGGGACCTAGGGACCCAGGTTGACAGTAACCTCTCATTTGACACTCACATTGCCAAAGTGGTTAGGAAGACCTTCTATATTGCCCACCTTATCATGAAGGGTTTCACATCTAGATCAAGAGAGGTCATTGTGCCCCTGTACTCTTCTCTTATCAGGCCAATGATTGAGTACAATGCCCCATTTGGGATGTATCTCACCCGACACCTGCATCAGTTGGAAAGACCCCAAAAGTTCCTCACCAAGAGGATAAAGGGTCTTAAACATATGTCATATGCTGCCCGACTGAAAAATCTCCAGCTCTATTCAGTCGCATACTGCCTACTCAGAGGTGATCTGTGCCTGATGTACAAGGCCATGTCCAATCCTGAATTAATGGACATGCTCCACCTCAGAAAATCCAAATCCATCAGAGCCACGAGAACAAGTGACTTAAACCTCAACACAGAAATAAATAGAACGTGCTGGAGGGACAGATTCATAACCCAGAGGCTCCCTACACTCTGGAACAGAATCCCAGTCCATGTTAGGCAGAGCTCCTCACTGACTCTATTCAAGAGAAATCTCGACGAGTGGATGGGAGATCGTAAGTTTACCCCGGGGGTCATCTCTGTGTCACTACTAGACAGAGACATAGTAAACTAAACCCTAAAAGGGCGTAGTATTCTCATCCTAAGGGGTGGTGTAAGCCACATACACTCTGGCTAGGCTTATAAATGCCCTAGGGCAGATAGCCTAGTACGAGCCTATGAACCTATGAACATCAGATAAAGAAGTTATGTCTTACCATAACATTCCATCTGTGTTGTTGATCTTTCATTCATCACCTCCCACCCTCCTTCCCCCTCCAAAGGCTCCTGGGGGATTCTTTGTTTCCAAGTGGTGAATTAGGGCATTTGCGCAGAAATGGCCTTTGCTTTACAAGTATAAGATGGGCAAACTTGATCTGAGGTAACAGGGAGAAGGGTATTTGGGTAATGGCTTAGCTCGAGAGTTTTTTGGCTGGTGCGAGCTTGGTATTGGGCAGACTCTGTTCATACGGCTCGGAACTGAACCCGTCAGTGATGAATGAAAGAATATCAACAATACAGCTCGAATGTTAGGTAAGACATAACTTCCTTTTTTTTTTTTTAATAAAAATCATTTTTTTTGCATATCCATTGATCTGACTGCATTGAACCTGGTGAATAACCTAACTAATACAGCTACCATGTTGGCTCTTTGACCTAGAATAAATGTCATTCCTTTACATAAAGTTTTAATATGCAAGGAGGAAAGTTCAAAAGTACTAAGATTGAAAATCACACACACACACACACACACACACACTATATAGGTTTACCACATGAACGTTGAAACTGTCTTTGTCGAGTGGCACATGGTCGAAAGGCAGTTTCCCAGGTAGGCAGAATATCGAACCACAATCGATAGTTAAACTACAGTAAACTGGTAGTGTAGGTCGATCATTTTGGTTCAACATTGTGCAGGGAGGTCATTTTCTCACTGTAGTGCATCTCAGAGTTGGCATATTTAATGTACAGGGAGTTATGGGGGTGCAGTGGGGCGTAGCTCCCCTGCAAAATACTAGAAGTAACGTATTGTTGACTCTAGAGTTCAACAGTACATTAATATGCATAGTAGGAAGTGAGTGACATCACCTCCTGCTGCAGGTTCATAGGTAGGTACTAGGCTATCTGCCCGAAGGCATTTATAAGCCTAGCCAGAATGTGTTGGCTTTCACTGCCCCCTTATATTAGTTCCTTGTGCCTTTGTCCAGCAGAGCCACTGAAGTGATCCCCGAGGTAAACTTTGTTTCCCATAGGTTCATAGGTTGGTACTAGGCTATTGGCCCTAGGGCCTATACAAGCCTATCCATAACAATTCCCTGGCTATTTCTTCCCACACTATTTACTTCCCTGGACCCCTGTCTAACAGGTGACTGACATGATCCCTGGGGTGAATTTCCTTTCTCTCATCCAGTCGTCAAGATTCCTTTTGAAGAGGGCCAAAGAGGCACTCTGCTTGATATGTATGGGCAGTCTGTTCCAGAGTCTGGGAAGGCTCTGTGTCAGGAATCTATCCCTCCAGCATGTTTTGTTTATTGTGATAAGGTTTAGATCCCTGGAGCGTGTGGCTCTGAGGGATTGGGATTTCTTTAAGTGTAGCATGTCCAACAGCCCTGGGTTTGACATGGCCTTGTATGTTAAGCAAAGATTGCCTCTGAGTAGATGATATGCAACAGAGTATAGCTGGATTTTTTTAAGGCGGTCAGCGTAGGGCATCTGCTTTAGGCCTGTGATTCTTTTAGTGAGGTATTTCTGCTGCCTTTCCAGTTGTTGCAGATGTCTTGAGAGGTACATACCAAACGGGGCATTGTATTCTATAATGGGTCTAATGAGTACAGTGGGACAATGACCTCCTTTTTTCTGGATGAAAAGCCCTTAGTGATGAGGTGTGCCACATAAAAGGATTTCCTGAGTGTTGTGGCGATGTGGTTATCGAAGGTGAGACCACTGTCCACCTATGTCCCTAAGTCTCTTACCACACTTTCGGTGTTTAGTGTACTGCCAGCTATGTGGTAATTCGCAGGTGCATGATTTTTCCCAAAGGGGATAACTGTACATTTCTTGGCATTGAGCTTGAGCACATGGCTCTGGCACCAAGCATCTGTTTCTTTAAGGTCCTTTTGTAGAGTATCCACATAATTTGGG
>NC_056747.1:808232502-808277502 GCF_019279795.1 Protopterus annectens | reverse complement strand
ACGTGGCACACCTCATCATAAAAGGGTTTTCATCCAAGAAAAAAGAGGTCATCTTTCCCCTCTACTCGACACTCATTAGACCCATTATAGAGTACAATGCCCCTTTTGGAATGTACCTCACAAGACATCTGCAGAAGCTGGAAAGGCCACAGAAGTACCTCACAAAGAGGATTCCTGGCTTTAAACAGATACCCTACACTGACAGTCTCAAAAAAGTCCAGCTTTACTCCGTAGCATATTACCTACTGTGAAGTGAACTCTGCCTAACATATAAAACTATGTCAAACCCAGAGCTGTTGGACATGCTACACCTAAAGAAATCCCAATCCCACCAAGCTACACGCTGTAGGGACCCAAACCTTGTCACCACAATAAACAGGACATGCTGGAGGGATAGATTCCTGTCCCAGAGACTTCCCATACTCTGGAACAAGCTACCCATCCATGTCAAGCAAAGTTCCTCATTAGCACTCTTCAAGAAAAATCATGATGAGTGGATGGGAAATAGGAAATACACCTCGGGTATCACTTCTGTGGCTCTGTTCGACAGGGGCACAGGAAAATAACTTTCTTGGGTGGCGTAAGCCAGGGAACCTTGGTGGCTAGGCTTACTTAGGCCCTTGGGCTGATAGCCTAGTACCTACCTATGAACCTATGATTTTCCCAAGAGTGATCATGCGTATGATTGAGCTGTTAGTAGCAGGCATGATCCGCTTTCTGAGAATTCAGGATAACTTTTTTAGTCTTTTTCTTAGCCATGCATTACATGGCCTGCAATGAGAATAAGCTACATGGACTTAAATTTTTACATATTAGAAATGAATAACAGATTGTACCGCAAGACCACTGTTATTAACCTTATTGTTTTGTCAAGTTAGGTTAACTTGAACAAATGCAACAGTGGCACTATGTTCTCAATTCGGCAAGTGCTGTATTGAGGATTTGCATTCATATGCTACATTTGACTAAAAGGATTGTGCAAGATTTTGAGTGAAGAATAACTATGGTCTGTTTGGTTGACCTAATTCTTGCAGCTAACTATTGCATATTTGCCTTTTCCAAATCTCTTATTGTGTCTTATTTTTCCTATGACAATTTACTACCCCCAAATGCCAGTATGCTTGAGGTCTCCCCCACTTCTGTCTTTGAAGTACTTAAGCATAAGCTTGTTGCATATGGCTAGCAGTAGAGAAAGGATAAGCAAAAGAAGCAAAGGTGAAAAATAAGAGATGCCAATGAGGATTAAGGTTAGTGATAAGGAAAGGGCTTGTAAGTGATGAAGGCAAAATTAATAAGTGAATGGCAGTATTGTCAAGAGGTAAGGACAAGGATAACAAGGTTTGGTGGGCAAAAGTAATGGTAAATAGTGAGTTGATAGAGATGTAAAATGGACATTGTCGTAGATATAATAACAAGATTGAAAGAGTAGTGACAGAACTGGCCAGGTTATCAAACATGGGTAAGGGTATTGAAAAAATTACATGGATGCTGCTTACTGCTTGGTGTGATGGATTTGCAGTGTTCTTAAGACACTCAGTCTTGCTGACTGGATTCTGCTAAAATTCAAAGTCTGGTTATATTTGCATTCACAGTCTGTTGCATACAGAAACTTGCAGAATATACACCGATGAGAGAATATACTTTGCAGCACTTGTCTTTAAGAGCAGTAACCAATAACTTTTATAATAAATCAAACTGGACAAACATTGCAGCTTAAAAGTACTGTTCCAACTTTACTTCTCATATAGTACAGATGATGTGAGAGATATAACATTTACCTTAGGACACGAGTCCCTACCATACCTCTAACATAACTGGATTTATACAGCTCTTTATATACAGTTTTTGCTTATCCTGTAGAAACAATACTAAGCTTCCTTGTTTAACAATGTCTTGTAAGAGACAAGCTTTTCTGACAGTGTGAATATCCTGTAACAGTGTCCTGATGTCCATGTAGAAAAACATATTTTTGAGGAAACACATTGTCACAGTGTCATTGTCCATTCTTTAAAAGCAGATTTTGCATTTTTGCTCTTGCATACATCCTGTTTTTAAGTCTGTAAGGGAAAAATGTCCATTCTTTAAAAGCAGATTTTGTATTTTTGCTCTTGCATACATCCTGTTTTTAAGTCTGTAAGGGAAAAATGTCCATTCAGCAGATTCCTTTTCCAAGCCATGGTCATTTAGTATGACTGCTGATCACATATTACTAAACTCTGTTTCTGCATTTAAGCAAGCCTTTTCTTTCAGCATATTTACAACATAATTAATTTCAGACTAATATTAATAAAATCTAACAATTCCCTCTGTTTTTAAACATACTCAACACATTTTATATAGAAAACACATTAAGAAACAAACCTTTAGTTTGATACAACAAATCAAAATGCAATTTTACATAGTTAATACAATGATATTAAAGTATTACTACCAAAACTGAATGTATTTAACAACTTTTTCTTTTGCAGACCATTCTGTGAAAATATTTTATCAGTTATGAGCTGTGTCTGCTTTAGTTTAACTTGATCAATTTATTCTTTTGCAATCATAGAATTTCATTTATGACTTAGAACTGTTTCATTAACTCTTTGCAACTGTTGAATTAACTATAAGAGACAGTAACCATGTGCTACTGCAAGCATTTATACACTACTGAAAACACACAATTTCAATGTCATTTTAACCATAACATTGTGTTCATGTCTCTGAACTGCTCATTAACATCTTGGTAAAATACTGAACTGGGCTTAGATAATAAATATTTGAAAGCAATTATTTTACTGGGGTAAAACCAGTGATATTACAACTTGACAAATTACTTTTGAACTTATTACGATGTATCCTGTACAGTATGTATTTACACAGACTGTTTGCTATTTATGCATTTCAATTTACTAGGTATACTGGATCCATTTTTTTAAAACATGTTTTTTCACACATATTCATTACTAGACATTAATTTCATTTGTACTGAATTTTTCTGCATTTGTACATACAAAGACCATCATTTGTACTGAATTCTTCTGCATTTGTACATACAAAGACTGTAAAGTACATTTAGTCTAATCTTACAAATTTAATAACATTAATACTAAGCAAAATCTTGGAAAATGTTTGTCTCTTTAGAAATATCTAGTGGTAATTGTCACCAAATCCATATGTCCTGTTATTTTAAACTACATACTCAGCAATTAAAATATTGATGCTTTTTTATACCAACATTGTCATTGATGCTTTTTTATACCAACATTGTTTTGCCAAAAACATATTAACAATAGTGACCAATCTTGTTCAATTTTTTACATATCTTTACTCTCTTTTGTATAGCTGTAATCAATTTTAAGCCATCTCTTGTTTTTTAAACCATCTCTTATATAGCTTTACAATTTAACAGGTTGTAAATACAATTTAATTCTAAACAATACAATAATAACCATTATGATAGCTATTAACAACTTGTAAAATATCTTATCCTGTCAGGTTTAATCCAGTTTACCAGTATTTCTAATACACTAATACCTGTTTTTCCCCCCATAAAAGAGTATTGTCAAGAAGGAATGAGATATTTTTTCCTCTAGCTTTATTTTAGACCCTTGTTGTTTATTTTTTTCTGTAGCTTTATTTCAGACCCTTGTTTATTTTTCTGTAGCTTTATTTCAGACCCTTGTTGTTTATTTTTTCTGTAGCTTTATTTCAGACCCTTGTTGTTTATTTTTTCTGTAACTTTATTTCAGACCCTTGTTGTTTATTTTTTCTGTAGCTTTATTTCAGACCCTTGTGCAGTACTGCTTATACAGTCAGTGAAAAACTGAGAAACTGCCCCTCCCCCTGTAGTACTTCAGTACTGTTTTCCTGCCCTATGCTGTGAGAATAGAATGTATGTCAGCCCAACACTTTGGTTATACATTTATTTTATTAGGTTACTAAATAAAGCTTTCACGGTATATTACCTCTAGTAGGTATTTACACCCTCCTGCACAATTGATTTGAACTGTATATATACTATAGCCCATTTGCTGGCTATACTTGATGCAACTGAGTTTTTTTTTCTTTTAACATTTACTTGCAAACAGATTATCAGTGACATATATGCACAATTGTGGCATTTTATGACCATTACTAAATAGTGTTGCTTGTAAACATTTTAACAATTATGTTTTATTAACAATGATGCTTTAGAAAAACTCAAGCTACTTGCCTGGCAATCAGTCTTGTTGTTTATCTTATCTTTTCAACATTTCCTGTAACTATTTATTCAGTCTAGGAAGGTCTGAGCTCACATTTCATACTCTGTAAACTATAATTAATTCTTTTAGCATTTTTCCTTTAATGTGATTGTGATTTGCATAACTATGCATTTATATAACATAAATAGACATAATTTTACAATTACCTTACACGGATTTCAGTATTTTTTACTTTTTTATTTATTTAACTATTTAACTGTCTTGCCATTAATTTTACAAAAACTGTTTGAATAATACCATCTGTGATTTTCTTTTTAAAATTCAGAACTTTAACTGTTTGGTGTTACTATATAATTATAAACAAATTGTAAAAAACAAAATAGATATTAGTTTAACCAACACATTTATATTTATATTTATATTTATATTTATATTTGCTGTTGTCTGCCTGTTATTCTTGTGTATTGTAACAGATGTACTCTAGATGAAAAGAACACACATGCATGTCTGTCTTGTATCTATATATCTTTATACAAGCATGCCATGTCTTGTGACTTTAAATTTTTACTCATCTATTTTTATTTAATTTTATACACTAGAACAGTTTTGTTTACCTTTTGACTATGCTAATGAATGGCATTCATATGCTTTACTTTACTGTAGTACTGATAGATGTCTTGCTTTAACTGAATGAAAGTAAAACATTTAAGAATATTTTGTCCAGACATCCGATCCTACCATCCTACCATGTATGCTTAACCATTTTCAAAACATAAACATATTATAAAATATATTTCTTTTGCACAGATTAACTGTGTATGCAGGAAGTTCCCAGTTTCTGTCAGTTCAGCTAATTTATTTTCTTTATCCTGCAACTTCTGTTGAATATCCTGTGATGTTGCATGGTCTTTCTGACATTCTTTAGTAAGCTGTTCTGCTGAATTTGAAACTCCTATGCACTTTTGAAAAGATGTATGTATAACTTGTCTAGGCTTCCTGAACTCATTGTGTCTGTCTTTTAGAAGTTTACTACATTCCTTTGTAACAAAATGTACTAGGGGTTCTATCAGTAACTGATTTGACTCACATGTGGTGACAGGACATAACTGTTCAACATCAGAATGTAATGGAAACACTTTACCCTTAGTTAATTCTTCAGATCTGTTTTTACAGTCTATTTTTTTCGCAATATGATGCAATATTAATACACAAAATGCAGTTTTTGTTGAAGCACACAATAAACATTTGTCATATTCCACATGGTTTTCTTTGAGATACCAGTCAAATATTGTAATACATTTGCATAATGCTTACTATCAACCTGCCCTAATAAGGTTTTAAATTTACTAATGTGCTGTGTATACCAACATTGCAATTTTTTACATTTGCTTAAATTATGCATGAAAATATCCATACTGTCTAATCTAATATCCAGACTGTCTAATATCCAAACTGTCGAATAGCAACCATACTAAAAAATGTGACGTAGAAAAAAGTCTTACCAGTGAGCAAGAAAACAGGTGATCAGGCTGTTGTTGCAGATGGCTGGAAATTTTTCAAAGTCACTTGAGAAGCTGGGAAAGCACAACAGGCAGTGGACTACTGTGCTAGTGGACATTCACCTTTTCTTGAAGAATTTATGGCACTGCGAATTTCTTGAACTAGTCTCACTCCGGATTGTAGACGTCTAAAAAACTTTACTACTGCAAGCTGCATAAACTGGAATACTTCTGTTTAGGATTTACACATACGTACAAATGTTAGTTACTGCAATTTAACTGAAGTGACCCTCTGCAGGGCTTACCATCACCCCCCCCCGTGTTTGAATTGCAGATTGTAGGTTCAAATGCAGGCTGGCTCGCCATTGAAAAAAATTACATGGATGCTGCTTACTGCTTGGTGTGATGGATTTGCAGTGTTCTTAAGACACTCAGTCTTGCTGACTGGATTCTGCTAAAATTCAAAGTCTGGTTATATTTGCATTCACAGTCTGTTGCATACAGAAACTTGCAGAATATACACTGATGAGAGAATATACTTTGCAGCACTTGTCTTTAAGAGCAGTAACCAATAACTTTTATAATAAATCAAACTGGACAAACGTTGCAGCTTAAAAGTACTGTTCCAACTTTACTTCTCATATAGTACAGATGATGTGAGAGATATAACATTTACCTTAGGACACATGAGTCCCTACCATACCTCTAACATAACTGGATTTATACAGCTGTTTATGTACAGTTTTTGCTTATCCTGTAGAAACAATACTAAGCTTCCTTGTTTAACAATGTCTTGTAAGAGACCAGCTTTTCTGACAGTGTGAATATCCTGTAACAGTGTCCTGATGTCCATGTAGAAAAACATATTTTTGAGGAAACACATTGTCACAGTGTCATTGTCCATTCTTTAAAAGCAGATTTTGCATTTTTGCTCTTGCATACATCCTGTTTTTAAGTCTGTAAGGGAAAAATGTCCATTCTTTAAAAGCAGATTTTGTATTTTTGCTCTTGCATACATCCTGTTTTTAAGTCTGTAAGGGAAAAATGTCCATTCAGCAGATTCCTTTTCCAAGCCATGGTCATTTATTATGACTGCTGATCACATATTAGTAAACTCTGTTTCTGCATTTAAGCAAGCCTTTTCTTTCAGCATATTTACAACATAATTAATTTCAGACTAATATTAATAAAACCTAACAGGTATAACAGAAGATACAGAAATGATAAAAAAATTCTTACAGATTCTTTGTAGTTGTTTTTACAGTGGGGGAGGGTACTCTTTGTATGGAGCAATTATCACAGCTAAATATGTTTAAGGAGACTTTGAACACTGTATGCAACAATGGAGAATCGTGTAGATATAAAAAATAGCATTTTTGAGACATTTCAGAGATAGGTGTTGAGAGTTATGAGAATGGAGCAAAGAAATTATGTAGAATGATTAAGGGATCTCAGTCTGTACTTGCTAAGGAAAAATAGGGAGAGGAGCAGTATGTATTATCTTGGTAGGTAAGATAATAAGAGTAACTGTTAGGGAATAGACTTGTAGTGGAAAAAAGAAGACGCATATGGGCATCAACTATAAACAGGATTAAGTTCAATGTTGGTCTTGAGGTGGTGTTTTACACCTCAGGTAGTCACAGTTTCTGTAGACTGTTAACTTGGTAGTGGAAAGGAATGCTGTATAACAGACCATTTCAAGAAGGTGTTTGAGTGGAAGCTGGGAGGAGTGGACAAGGTAGGTGAGGTAGGTGTAGACTGCATATGTTTAGCAAATTTGATGGATTGTCTTTTACTTTGATAGTGATGCGATGTATTATGAGGTCAGTCTTTAAGTGCGTCTTTTTGACTGCAGTCATTTTTCTCTGTCCTTTGTCCTTCCTGATCAGCTCCACTCCCCATTTTCCTTTGCATCCAGATCATATCTGTCATTTAGTTCTTCTGTAGAATTTCCATAACCTGATTATCGAAGACTTGTTTATTGCCATGGTACTGCTGACCAAAATGAACAACACCTTTCTGACACAGTAGCATGCTATCTGATGATGTTAATCTTCTTTCCATTCATCACTGGTGGGTTCGATTTCAAGCCCCCGGAACTGAGTTGGCCTAGTACCAAGCTCGCGCCAGTCAAAAAACTCTCAAGCTAAGCTTCTACCCACAGTGCCCTGCTACCTCTGATCTCATTTTTCGCATATCCATAAAGCCGCGTTTCAGCCGAGCTCTCAGCTAAGTGGAAACTTTTTGATATTTTGAGAAAATTGGTTTATTCTCTTATCATTGGTGATTTAGTCATTAATCTTCACTTTTACAGTTAGATTTACCCCTTTTTCTCTTTCCTTCTACCCCATCTGGTAATCTTAAGTACCATTGGTGGTACGGCCCTCTCTCTTTACCTTTGTGGTATTCCTTGAATACCATAGCTGGTATTACTCCCTTTTCTATCTAGTTGTGTGTTTTTGCTCTTGGGATAGATAATGTGTGTATTTGTTTAGTTTTAACCATAGAGTAAATAGGATTTAAGATTGTATTTGAAGACTTTCTTGTGCTAACTTATGATGTCTGACAAGAAGGGTACTTCAGGTTTCAAGCACTGTACTTCGTGTAGTGATAAACTTCCCAACAGCGACTCTCAAGATGATTGTTTATTGCTTGGAGTGCCCCATCTTTCGGTGCAGCCTCCCTTTGTAATTTGCCAAACTTTTATCCAGCCCACTCTGAACGAGTGCAAGAATAAGTTAATTCTAAAAGGCCTACTTAAATCTCCCTTTTCAGAGGCCCTTTCTGTGACAGAGGTCTCACCCCCTCTTAGGAAAGATAAAAAAGGGTCCCATTCGGTTCCCTCTTCACCCTTGGATGACAAGGGCACGTCTGTCAAACCTAAGGTACAAAAACTTTCTTTGGAGCATAAATCTGCCTCATCTCCTCAGACTTCCTCTGCTCCAGGCACTACGACTGTTACTATATCGGCACCAGCACCGTCTCCGGCACTGACCATAAACTTGACTATTACGACTTCGGCACCGGGTGCCACTTCAGCACAGTGCACACCTTCGATGCCTATCTGCAGTGACAGATCAACCTCCCATATCGACTCCGACTGCCCCTTCACCACCAAGTTCTGTTACAGCTCCTACTATAATAGATTTGACTCCACTGCTCCTGGTCTCCAAATTTGAGACTTCGGTGCCGGTAGACCCCGCACCACGGACCCGATACTCTTCGTCTGTAGACTGTTTCTAGGGCAAGTGCATAGCCCATTCCTAAATCGACCAGATTCCCCATCTACTGGATCCACCAGGAGCCTTTCAGAACTTGATGTGGTGCATCTTGTAGATCAGCTGCTGGCAGCCAGGGGGATATCTGTGCCTTCCAGGACCCATCCCCCTACGGGATTTGGGTTGATTTCTCCACGGACTCCATCCTATTCTCCTCCTTTGACCACCTCTGTTCCAAAGCCTCCTGCTCTGATGTCTCTTTTGGAACCCTCCCGTCTCGGTGCCAGTAGGGGACCTCACTTTGGCTCCAGGACTGTCCCTTTGCTGCTCTGTTCCTACTAAACCAGTCCTCCTTCAACCCCATGATTGGGCTGCAGGCTCTTCGGTTGGTGGCATGGTCCTGAGTATTTCTTTGGTTCCATCCTCTGTACCGGGAGCTTTTTTTGCTCCGATCCTGCTTGAGGCTCCATCCTCTGGAGTGGGTTCAGTGGACAGACTGTGACCCCGGTTCTGAGGTTCTCCTTCTTGGTTCTGGGCTCTCATCCCTCTTCGGGCTGACCTGCTTTCCATGAGATGGAGAAGGCTCTTGCCTCTGGAAGTATTCTGCTGACGTCAGAACCCCAGATGTGAAGTTGTTAAATCTCACCATTTATTCTCACTGATGGGTTCGGAGCCGATCCTCTGCTCCGACACTGCCGATAGCAAAGCTCAAGGTTTGCCAGTAGCTTGAGACCAAGCCCCTTATCCCACAGTGCACTGCTGGAATTACCTCAGATCTAGTTTGCTGTGGCAAGAGAGATCTCTGTGATCCAGCTAGCTTGGACCATTTGTGGGAAAATAACAGCAAGTTTTATAAAAAAAAAAAAAAAAAAAAAAAAAAAAAACTTTCCTTTTTGTTTCTAAGATAGTTGTGTGTTAGTATTAGATAATTACATGGTATAATCTATAGTTTTAAATAGTTAATGTCCTGTTGGCTTAGTTGGTTTGTGTGGTCCTTTAGCCCTATTTACTCTTATTAGTCTTTCTAATAGTCAGGGTTTTTCTCTGTGGGCCTCTCTAGCCATATATTTGTAATCTATAATTATATTGTTATAGATAGTGCCCGGATTGGGCTTAGTTGTTTTGTGGGTCTTTACAAGTGAGTAAGGACTTTACTGTCTTACTTTTTGCAGTTTACTGTTTTGTTTTGTTAACTATGTCGGATGAAAAGGAGAAATCCCATCCTAAATCAGGATTCAAAAAATGCCCAGATTGTGGGTAGAAAATGTCCATCACTGACAGACACATTCAATGTGTCTACTGTCTGGGGGCTAAACACCTCCGAGACACTTGCAGCATTTGCCATTCCTTTTCTTCAAGAGTCCTCTTGGAGAGAAGGAGGAAGCTAATAGACAGGGGATTGCTATAGCAATCCTTTTCTGAGGTGTTGAGTAGCCATGAGGGTACTAGCACGTCCTCCAAATCCTCAAAATCCAAATCTTCAGACAAAGTGACAAAAAAGGCAAAAATTTCAGGAGGGGGGGACATCGGTTCCACAGACTTCGGAACCAAGTGTACCTTTGATTCGGAGCCAGCTCTCAGTATTGGAGCCAGTCTCTGAAGTTCTTTCTTCTCCTCTGCTCCAGTCAGCACCTTCGGTGCATTCAGCCTTTCAGATTTGGACATGGATCAGCTAGTGCAGAAGCTTTTACAAGCACCAGGACTTGCCAAATTGTTGTCGGCCCCGACCAGCTCATCGGTGCTGAAGACCATGGAACCGGATTTGTCTACTCCTCCGAACCGTACTGGACTCTCGGAGCCGAAGGAAACTGGACCGATGATTGTCAAACCCTTGGAGCCGATACCCGCACCGGTGTTATTGGCTCCATCTACTCTGATGTCCTCGGCGCTGACCGAGGACTCTAGGAGCAGACGCTCTCCCATCGGGTCCGGGGAGAGGATAGTCGAACCGATTTGTCGGTGCCGACTCTTCCTCTCGGGGCTTCGGGTCGGATGAGCTTGGCTCCTACCTCGGGCTCGGAGCCCAGGGTTTCAGTGCGGGAAGATCGGAAGGTACTCTTGGGTCCGTCCACTCCTTTTCGTCGGTGTCATGGTGCCTTCGATGCTATGAGGAGAGTTTTGTCTCCAAAGACAACGTCAGCATCGGTTCAGCCTTCCCTCTCCCCTCAAGCTCTTGTGTCTGCTTCTTCATCTACTGGTCCCTCTAAGCGTAGAGACCCCGAGCATCAAGTACCCCCACAGGGCGTCCCCTGCTCTTCTGAGACCTCCCTAGATCCCCCCACTGAGGAGATGACTGTGCAAGAGGAGGCACTTAGACTCCCCACAGGAGTCTTTGACATCTGACACGGACTTAGATAAGTCAGAAGGGTCCTCTCGATCCCCCCTCTGAGGATATCTCCTTTGCAGAGGTACTAGAGATCCTTAGTCAGAGGGGCGATTGGCAGTCCAAGACCCCCTACTGAGGATGAGTCCATGCTCTTGAAGGCTTTTGGGTCTCAGCCTTCCACGTCTTGGGTGTCTCCGCCTTACGATGAGCTCATGGAACTGATTTCTCATAAGGCATGGGAGTCACCGGAGGCCATGGAAACCTGTTCCTCGTAAGCCCAATAAATTCATGTCTGCCCCAGTGGACAAGCTATTTTTGACAAAGGGAGTGGCTGTTAATGCCATGGTGGTAGCTGCAGCCACCAAAAAGGAAGTGTCTGAGACATCCACATCTGTCCATCCTCCTAACAGAGATTCTAGGGTCATGGATAGATATGGGAAACACATGTTTAGTTCAGCGACTTTTTCTCTGCGATCACTGAACTACTTAACCCACTTTACGAGACTACAAAGAGATCTCCTGAAAGAGCTAGGAGATACTCTCCAGGGTACGGTAGCTGCAGGGATAGCCGACAAAGTCAACACCCAGCTCGCAACCCTAAACTCAGTGGTAAACTCGTCCATGCATTTCATATCCTATGCAGCTAATGGTTCGAGTAGAGCCGCTAGTTCGGGCATTGCTCTTTGAAGACGAGCCTGGATGAGTCTCTGTTCCTTTGCAGAACCCTTTAAGTCTTCCTTTATTAATGCGCCATTCAATGGCTCATTGCTGTTTGGGCCCAAAGTAAAGGAAACTTTAACCAGGTGTGAGCAGGAAGGCAAGACCTTATCTGCCATTGGAGTCCATTTTTCTACCCCTACTCGGCCCTACCCCAAGGGCCCTAGGGGAGGGAAAATGTGGTTCCGAAAAGCACAGGGAGTCTTTCAGGACACACGTGGAAGAAACCCCCTCTAGAGGCAGAGGAGGGGGTTATAACTGAAGACGCCGCCCCCACAGCAGAGGGGGTCCACAGCAACAGGGTGACAGGGGTCAGTTCTCTGGTCAACCCTACCAGCGCCCCTGAAAGGGGGCCCGACCTTTTGGCTCTGGAGGCAGTCGGGGGTTGCTTGTATTTGTACCCAGAAGCCTGGCTAAACATAACATCAGATACATGGGTACAAAGCATCATTTCCAGAGGATATTTCATACTGTTCTCTTCCCCTCCCATTCCTGTAAACAGAATCTCAGATGTTCCACCCAATCTCAGGGAACAAGCAATCATAGAGGTCCACAGATTGCTAGAAAAAGAGCCATCCAACCAGTCCCAGCAGACCAAGTTGGATTTGGAACTTACTCAAGATTCTTTTTGGTACCAAAGAAAACAGGGGACTGGAGACCTATCTTGGACCTCAGCAGACTCGATCAGTTCGTAAAGAAAGAGAAGTTCCGAATGGTCAATGCTTCAATCCATTCTTCCCTTCCTAGGGAAAGGCGATTGGATGTGCTCCATAGATCACAAGGACACGTACTATCACATAAAGATGAACAGACGCTCCAGAGATCATCTGCGTTTCCTGCTGGGAGCCAGTCATTACCAGTTTTGAGCCCTGCCCTTTGGTCTCACTACAGCCCCCAGAGTGTTCACCAAATGCATGGCAGTGGTCACGGCTCACCTGAGACATCTAGGATTCCAGGTGTTTCCATACCTAGATGATTGGCTCCTCACCTCTACCACCAGGCATCAATTGACTCGGGCAACACAATACACTCTGACACTCTGCCATCAATTAGGCATTACAATCAACTTCAAAAAGTCTGCCTTATTGCCATTGCAGCATACCGTTTTTATAGGAGCAGAGTTAGATACCTCAACTACCACTCTGTCTTCCTGTCGAAAGAGTCTCATTTCCCCGCCAACACGTCAGCTCACTGGTGTCAAAGAATAAAGCTACAGCAGCAGAGGTATTGAAGATGCTAGGTTTGATGGCAGCAGCAATCCTGGCTATACCACTCGCAAGGATGCATATGCAAATTTTTCAATGGCTCTTCTTTGCTCAGTGGTTGTACCAGAAACTACCGATGCACCACATGATTCTCATCATGGATTCTTGCAAGAGAGACCTTCAGTGGCGACTGACGTCTCTTCATGTCACAGTCGGAAGACCCTGTGTCCCCCCCCCCCCCAGTAGCCAGTGCCACCATGGATTCTTCCCTGATCGGGTGGGGCATTTTCAGGGAAAGACTGCCCAAGGCACATGGACAGATCAAGAATCACATCTGCACATCAGTGTTCTAGAGTTGAGAGTGGTACTTCTGGCGTTGCAGTACTTTCAGGACTCTCTCCCTCTAGGAACTATTGCAATTCAGACGGACAACATGTCCGTAGTCTGGTACTTGAACAAGCAAGGCGGAACCAGGTCTTACCCCCCTTTGTCGAGAAGCCCTCAGGGTCTGGCAATGGGCTGTGTCATCCCAGCGTTTTCTATTAGCAACGCACATCCCGGGGAAATCCAACGTGATAGCAGACAAGCTAAGCAGGGCAATATTGCTCCCTCATGAGTGGTCTCTCAAACAACAGGTTGCGGAGTTGATTTTCCGCAAATGGGGCCGGCCTTGCTGCGACCTCTTTGCCAGCCACATCAATTCAAAATGCAGAAGCTACTTTGCCCTAATACCACCTCCCGGTCATCCCCCGAGAGATGCACTTTTACACAATTGGTCCCCGGCTCTCCTTTATGCATTTACACCCTTCCCATTGATGCCCAGATTTTTACAGAAAGCAAAATTGCTGAGAAGTACTGTTATTCTCATAGCCCTCTACTGGCCTCGACAGATTTGGTTCCCATTTCTCCACCATCATCTGTTGGAAGATCTATGGATCCTGGACCCAGTTCCGGACCTTCTGACACACCCGTCAGGGGACCTCCATCCTTCACTGCAGTCCCTGAAACTGACTACTTGGCTAATCCACTCCCCCTAACTGCCAGGCTTCATTCAGTTTCAGAAGATACATACAAATTCTCTTGTCTTCTCACAAGCCATCTACCAGGAAATTATATGGCAGTAAATGGAAAAGGTTCTCAATTTGGGCCAACATGCAGAACATTGACCCTTTCGTAGCTCCGCTATCATCTATTTTAGAATCCTTGACAAAAATTTTTAAGGAAGGGGCAACAGCTGCTACAGTCCAGTTAGCTGCCATCTCAAATGTTTACCTTAGGTTTGGTGGCTCAAGTGCTATGGGCCATAAATTATCTAAGACTTTTCTTAAAGGCGTTCTTCATATGAGATCTCCTATCAAAATTCCCTTTTCTCCCTGGAATTTAAACTTTATGCTGTCTCAAATTATTTTTCCCCCTTTTGAACCAGCATCTTCTTGTGATCTCAGATATTTATTTTGGAAAACTATTTTTCTTGTGGCCATTACTTCTGCCCGCAGTGTGTCAGAACTTCAAGCATTATCTGTCAGACCACCTTGCATGATTTTCCATGCGGCTAGATTATCTCTCAGAACAAACCCCTCATTTTTACCTGAAGTCTGTTCTGAGTCAAATATCAATCAGGTCATTGAGCTGCCAGTCTTTTTTCCCAACCACTCTAGCAAATTGGAATACATGCTGCACAAACCTGATGTACACAGACAGCTCAGATTTTATCTTGACAGAACTAAGGATATTAGAAAATCAGATCAACTTTTTGTATCCTTCTCAGAAGCCAGAAGCGGCAATCCAGTGGCTAAAACAACCTTATCTTAATGGTTATCCGATTCTATATCCTTTGTTTATGAAAATGCGAACATGCCATTAACACACAAACCTAAGGCTCATTCTACCAGAGCCGTCTCTACGTCTTCTGCTTTTCAAGCTAAATTGTCCCTTGACAATATTTGCGCTGCAGCCACTTGATCTAAGCCTCATACCTTTATCACGCATTACAAAGTAGATAAGGCTTCAAGGGACAGGTCTTCCTTTGGTTCCACGGTACTGAAGAACATACTTCCATGAGCCACCCAGGATTGAGGGTGCTAGGGACGCTACCCATCAGTGAGAATAAACTGCGAGATTTAACAACTTCACATAAAGAAGTTATGTACTTACCATAACGTTCCATGTGAGTTGTTTATCTCGCCTTTATTCTCACGTCCCTCCCTCCTTCCCCCTCCTGGCTGACTGTTGACTTAGTGGCTAGTACCATTCTGGTTATTCAATATTTCTTTTTCCCGTTCGGGAAGTGTCCTTGGTAGAAATAAATAAAAGGGTGTATATATATATATATATATATATATATATATATGTGTGTGTGTGTGTGTGTGTGTGTGTGTGTGTGTGTGTGTGTGTGTGTGTGTGTGTATATATATATATATATATATATATATGTATATGTATATATATATATATATATATATATATATATATATATATGCATATATATATGTATATATATATATATGTATATATATATATATATGCATATATATATATAGATATGTGTATATATATATATATATATATATATATATATATATATATATACACACACACACATACTGTTACTCGCAGCAAACAAGATCTGAGGTAATTCCAGCAGTGCATTGTGGGATAAGGGCTTGTTCTCAAGCTACTGGCAAACCTTGAGCCTTGCTATCGGCCGTGTCGGAGCCGAGGATCAGCTCTGAACCTATTAGTGAGAATAAAGGCGAGATAAACAACTCACATGGAATGTTATGGTAAGTACATAACTTCTTTTTTTCTCCCCTTGAGCTACAGCTGTCACAGGCCACCTCCCCGGGACTGTGGGCAAGGAAGCCGCAGGAACCCCCTGTACAGGGTGCCCTCTCTTCTGAGTCCTCCTCAGAAGCCCCCAATGAGGAGCCCCAGCGGAAGAGATCGTGCAAGAGGAAGCACGTAGACTCACCTGAGGAGTCTCTTACAGAGGACATGGATTTCGATGATGTGAAGGGTCCCCATGGTAACTTCCTATGATGTCTCCTTCGGAGGCATCCTTGAAATGCTGAAACAGAGGGGTGACTGGGAAGCCCACTAATCCTTCTTCTGAGGAGTCTGTGTTCCTGCAGGCTTTTTGTGCCCGGCCCTCTTGGATGACCCTGCCTGCAGACGAGCTAGTCCAGCTCGTGGTGCAGCATGCCTGGAAGAACCCTGACTTTGTTGAGTCCTTCGGAGACCCAAAAAGATTCTCTTCCCACCTGAGGGACACCCACATTAGTCCAGAGGTTTTTAATGCTATGGTGGTGGCGGCGGCCACTAAGAAGGACCTAGCTGAAGAGTCCTGCTATCCACCTGCCCAACAGAGTCCTGTGCCATGGACAGATTGGGGAAGTGAGTTTTTGCATCAGCGACCTTTGCCATACGGTCCCTGAACTACTTGGCACATCTTACGAGGCTCCAAAGAGACTTTATTCCGAACTCTCTAGAACACTCACATTGCAGGTGTCTGACGAGGTGAGGGGCAAAGTTGCCTCGCAACTCACAACCCTGGAATCAATATCCAGTTCGTCCATGAGGTTGCTTTCACACGCAACCAAAGGAGTGGCTAGAGCTGCGGTTTCAGGCATAGTTGTGAGATGACATGCCTGGATGCGCATTTGTGTCCTCGTGGACCCCTTCAAGTCTTCCTTTTTGAATGCTCCCGTCAAAACATCTTCCCTGTTTGGCTCCAAGGTAAAGGATACTCTGGCCAGGTGTGAGCAGGACAATAATACCCTGTCTGCCATAGGCCCACATTTTTCCAACCCTCAACGTTCCTTTTCCAGGAACCAGAGGAGTAGTTAGATGTGGCACAAAAAATCTCAGAGTCCTTTCTGTGCAGCATGTGGTGCTACCCCTATGGGCATTGGGGGGGGGTAACAATTCCATAAGACGCCCCTTTCGAGGCAGAGGGGGTCCATGGAACCAGGGCCCCAGAGACTCCTTCTCTGGACAGCCTTACCAGCACTCCTGAAGAGCGCCTTGATTGCTTGCCTCTGGAAGCAGTGGGGGGTCATTTCTCTCTGCACCAAGCTGCCTAGCACTCTATCACCACCGATCGTTGGATGCAGAACATCATTACCAGAGGTGACACCATTCCCCTCATATCTTGTCCAAAACTTCCAACAAAACTCCCTGATGTTCCACCCAGTCAGAGGGAAGAAGCAGCTTCAGAAGTAAGAAAGCTGAATCAAAAAAGAGCCATCCAACTAGGCCCACCAGACCAATGCAGATCCGGATTTTACTCAAGATTCTTTTTGGTGCCAAAAAAAGACAGGGGCCTGGAGACCCATTCTGGATCTCATCAGATTGCACAGATACGTCTCCCAAACCAAATTCTGGATGGTCACGGTTCAGTCCATCCTCCCCTTTCTCAGGGAGGACGATTGGATGTGCTCAATAGATTTCCGGGATGCGTATTACCACATCAAAATGGAAAAACGCTCCAGGAGTCTGCTTCGCTTCTGGCTAGGAGCCAATCATTACCAGTTTCGCACCCTGCCGTTTGGTCTCTCTACAGCCCCCCAGAGTGTTCACAAAGTGCATGGCAGTGGTCACAGCTCACTTGAAACTGCAAGGATTCCAGGTGTTTCTGTATTTGGACGATTTGCTCCTTACTGCCCCCACCAAGCATCTTCTGGTAACAACCCTGCAGTACACCCTTTCTCTGGCAGAGATTTTGGGGATAACTGTGCACTGAGAGAAATCCAACCTTACTCCGGCCCAGCAGATAGAATTCATCGGAGCAGTCTTCGACACCCAATCCTGTCTGCTGTCACTCCCAGCTCACAGACTGCAGAGGTTGAGGCTTCAGTTCCGGGTAATACTGTGTCAAAACAAAGTCTCGGCGAGAGAAGTCCTTCAGGTTCTAGGATCCATAGCAGTCTCCATAGCAATAGTGCCTTTTGTGAAACTGGATATGCGAATCCTCCAGTGGCTTCTTCTCTCTTAGTGGTTCCCGAACCATCACCCCCTATGTTTTCAGATCCGGATAACCAACTCTTGCAAACAGGACCTTCTTTGGTGGATGAGGCCAGTTGCAGAACTTTCGAGCTGCTGTTTCCAACCCCCTCCGCCCAAGGCCATCGTGACCATGGATGCTTCCCTGATAGGGCGAGGGAGCCATTTCCAGGGAAAGACCGTCCAAGGCACATGGCCCATGTTGGAGGCCAACCTGCATATCATCGTTCTAGAACTGAGAGAGGTGCTGTTAGCATTGCAAGCATTTCATCTGGTCCTCAATTGCAATTCAGTCAGACAATATGTCAGTAGTCTGGTATATCAACAAGCAAGGAGGAACCAAATCCTACCCCCTGTGTCGAAATGCCATGATAATTTGGCAATGGGCAATAGATTCCAACCGCTTTCTGATAGCACCGTATATCCCAGGGAGCTCCAACATGATTGCAGACAATCTGAGCAGATGTATTCTCCTGCACCATGAGTGATCTCTCAATCCTGGATTAGCGGCAGAAATTTTCAGCCACTGGGACCAGCCTTGCTGCGGTCTCTTCGCCTCCCCTTCAAACAACAAATGCAGCAGCTATTTTGCCCTATCCCCCCCCCCAAAGGGGGAGTCCCCGAGGAACACTCTGATTCATGATTGGCCCACGGGACTTCTCTATGCCTATCCCCCATTACTCTGATTCCACGGGTCTATGTTGAATTAGCAAATGCTTAGAAGAGTGAACGCTAATTCATCGACCATTTTTAAGTGAAAGCTTAAAATCTCGAACACCTGGAACAACTGTTTTTTTCACAGGGATAAAAATCGCTGGTCCACAAAAAAAAAAAAAATTATGTAAAACATTATCTAATGTGGGGGGCTTCGCCCCCACACCCCCATACTTAAATATACCAACTCTGAGATTGCACCACAGTGGAGGAAATGGTGAACTCCTGAAACCAGCCCAGCGATTTTTTTTTTTCCCCCCTGTGAAAAAAAATCGCTGTTCCGGATGTTCGAGATTTTAAGCTTTTGCTTAAAAATGGTCGCTGAATTAGCGTTTGTGTTTCTAAGCATTCGTTAATTCAATATTGACCCAATTCCACAGTTCATAAAGAAAGCCATTCGGTTGAAATGCAAAATGATCCTCATAGCCCCATTTTGGCCTCGGCGAGTTTGGTTCCCCTTCCTTCGGCCTCATCTGTTGTACCCACTGTGGATTCTGGACCATATTCTAGATCTGATCTCTCTCACCCCCCAAGGGTTGACTCATCCAAATCTGTCCAGTCTCAGGCTGACAGCTTGGTTTCTCCACTTCAGCTAGTTGCCAGGCAGGTTGACCACCCTTCTCCTGTTCATGATATCATTCTGGCTTCTCATAAACCATCCACCAGAAGACTATACCGGGACAAATGGAAAAGGTTCTCTATTTGGTCAAAGAAAAGGATGCTAGGTCTGTGTGCGGCTCCAGTCACAGCTGTCTTGCAATATCTGTCTAACTTTTTTGAAGATGGAGCTGCCATACAAGTACATCTGGTGGCAATTTCAAGTTATCATAATGGAGTGGATGGTACTCCGCTCATATCATTGCGTTTATGTAAAACCTTTCTCAAAGGAGTTTCTCACATTAGACCTCCAATCAGACAGCCTATAGAGCCATTGTACCTCATGCTAGTTCTTCAGTCTTTGACTCAACCTCCCTTTGAACCCGCAGTGAATTGTGACCTCAAATTCTTGTCATGGAAATCTCTCTTCTTGGTAGCCATCACGTCAGCCAGACGAGTTTCAGAGTTGCGTGCATTGTGCACCAAAAGACCCTAACTAATTTTTCACAAGGACACGGTATCACTCCGGACGAACCCATCCTTTCTTCCCAAAGCGGTTTCTTAGTTTTCTATCAGTCAGTCTATTGATCTTCCAGTATTTTTCCCAAACTTTTCTAATAAAGGAGAATACTGCCTACCTTCCTTGGATGTACACAAGCAATTGCGATCCTATTTAGACAGGACCAAAACAATACATAAGACTGACCAACTATTCATTTCCTTTTCTGGGTCTCGAATGGGAGACTGTCTCCAAGGTCACTTTATCAATATGGCTAAGGGACTGCATATGTTTTACTTATTCATTTGCAAAAGAATCTAGGCCACAGAATATTAAAGCCCATTCCACCAGATCTACGGCAATGTCTGTAGCCTTCCATTCCAGGGCTTCTGTGAGTGACATTTGTGCAGCAGCCACTTGGACTAAACCCCACACTTAATCATTACAAATTGGATGTGGTCTCCAGAGGGAGAGCTGCCTTCGGTTCAATGGTTTTCAGTAATGTTCTTCCATAAGGGCCACCCAAGGATGATAAGGTAGCTGGGGATTCTGTCCCAGCTGTGATGAATGGAAAGAAGATTAACAACATCAGATAAAGAAGTTATGTCTTACCATAGCATTCCATCTGTGTTGTTCATCTTCTTTCATTCATCACTTCCCACCCTCCTTCTCCGCCAAAGCCTCCTGGTGGATACTTTGGGTCCAAGTGGTGTCTTAGGGCATTTGCACAGAAATGACCTCTGCTTTACTTGTATAACATGGGCAAACTTGATCTGAGGTAACGGGGAGAAGGGCATTGTGGGTAGAAGCTTAGCTCGAAAGTTGTTTGGCTGGCGTGAGCTTAGTACTAGGCTGAGACTGTTCTGAGGGCTTGTAACCGAACCCATCGGTGATGAATGAAAGAAGATGAATAACACAGATGGAACGTTATGGTAAGACATAACTTCTTTTCCCTTGCAAAATGATATAATCCAATCTGATCCCTATTGTAGGTTAGAGGTGAGTGAAAGATGCACATTTTGAGGATGTGGTTGGAGACAAACCATACATGGCCCTAGCAGCATATTTTATCAGTCTTAAGTTTTCATACAGTCTTAAGTAATTCGATGTTGGCTTGATTTTGCCCTCCAGAGTCTCTTCCTGTCATGTCTTATCTAGAATCATACTTTTCGGCTGTTCCTGATTTTGACTCAGATATTAGCTTTGTGTCTGTTAATCCCTCCCCAAACCGGTGACTTTTGGGGAAAAATTGTGGTGAATTCTGCTTAAATATTGACAATAATTACAGTTACATTTTTTGAAGTAAAATAAGTGTGTATGCTAATTTACATTCTTTTAATCTGTCAACATCTCCAGTTAGTAATACTAATATTTTAAGTGTCCCTGATTATTTCTAGATCTGTCCCTGATTCTGTTGAGATTTGTCCTTGATTCAGTTGAGAGCTATGCCTGGAATCTCTCCTCCCTAAGTATGGGTATTTTCTTGATGTCCATTACCAAAATGATTAATATTGCATTTTTTGCATCTTTCCTTGATGAGCAACACAGCAGCTCAGTGGTGAGGCATGTACCAACCGTGATGCGATGTAAGAGTATGAGGTTCATGCATGACCTCTGGTCACTGTGAATTTGTATGTCTTCCCTTATCTTCTTTGGCTTTCTTTGGGTATTTCCATTTCCTCACCACTCCCATAAAGATCCTGGTTGATAGACTACACTAAATTGTTTGGTTTTATTTAGCATTATCTTTGGCCTTGTGGCCCAGGCCCTGGCTGACAGAGGTCCTCAAATTAGCCTAGTTACCCATTCAGCAAATAGTACATACATAATAAATAAATGAAAGCCACACATTCATTCATTTACTCTTTAGTTGCCTGCTAATGTACTTTATTGTCTGAATAAGACTGAGTTTGTCCTGACACTCAGTAAGCACAATGCCAGCTGTTTGTAGAATGCGCATATGAGTGCTCACCCAAGCACACGTACACAGACACACACCCATGGACAGTTTGAAGGATCACCAGTTTACTTACATTGTGTGTACGAAATGTAGACGGAAGCTCGAGCACCCTTCAAAAACCCACTTAGATATAGGGAGGACATGTAGTCTTCACACAGAAAATGTGCCATCCAAGAACCAAACTGGGGAACCTAGCATTGTTGAGGCAGATGCACTAAACTCTGCTGTCCTAAGCTACACATTAATTTAGTCCCCAATAACCAGATAAATTTCGAGGTTGTGGGGAAGCCAAAGCCTGATGTTCTTCATTCCACATTGCTGCAGTCCTAACTATTGGGTAGTCCGCTGTCCAGTCGGCCCGAATACCAAAGTATATGGCTGACGTCGGTCAGGGCGCATTAGACTGACGTCAGTACGTCAGGGTACTAATGCGCATGACCGACGTCATATCCTCAGTCTTTTTTGCCGCATGGTCCGATGCAGAAGCAATTTTGCGAGTGCAGGTTGGCGTTCTGAAAGTTTCTGAAGCCAGAGTTTCAGACCGAATCAAAGTTGGCTAAGTACCCCGTTGGGGAATATTTTGGTTTTTCTTGCCTCAGTATTTAACCGGATGTCAGAAAAAGTGAATAACTGTATTTCTTGTGGGAAACAGATACCTCATAGGGATTACCATACTTTGTGTATACCTTGTTTAGGGCCTGAGCACGACGTTGTTGGATGCCGCTCTTGTGCTAGATTTAACAAACGCACTATTAAGAGAAGGTTAGACTGTGCCAGGTTAGTGTTTGGGAAGCGTTGTAATTATAAAATGCCGTCGGATGCTCCGGCGCCGCTTCGACTAAAAACGCAAGGACAAAACAGCAAAGCCTAGAGTGGAAGAACCGACAGTCCCAGACGTCGGTTCTTTAGAGGGCTCAGTGGAGCCGGAGGTTTTGCCAGGTGTTTCTTTGGAGTCTCAGGGAGAGACTTTACTGTTACAGGATGTATCCTCTCAGGAAGTAGGCCAGGCTGAGGGGGCTTCTCAGGTAACTGTTCTTCCCTCTCTTCCTAAGGTGGTCAGAGCCTCCCCTTCTGTTTCCAAGGCTTCTTTGAGGGGCAGGCCCAGTTTTGCTTCAGTGGGGGTTTCTCCTAGTGCTTCAGGGTCTTTGCCTAAGAAACATATGCTTAGAATGGCAGAGGATTTGATTACTATGATAAGGGGTTCTATGCCCCCTCCTGATAAGAGGCCTAGGGTGGAACCTGAGTTTGAGAGTTTTGAGCAATGCTCGGAGGCTTCTGAGTCTTCGGCTGAAGACTTGCAGGAGTACCCTCCTTATTCTGATTCTGATGTGGTTTTGATGCTGTGCAGGCCTCCTCCAGGGTGGCTGCCACTGGTTCTGTTCTTCGTAGGCACGCCTGGTTGAGAGATCAGAATTTAGCTGAGCATGTTAAGACACGGATTTTGGATGCTCCCTTGCAGTCTGATGTGTTGTTTGGTTCGCCTGTAGAAGCAGTTTTGAAGAAAATGGAGGACAAGGCTAAGTCTATGCAAACTGTTAAAGATTTTTTGCAGGTGCAGCCTCCGAAGTTTAGTAGAAATTGGCCTGCTAAGGGATGGACTTATCCTGCTTATGATTCCCAGTCTAGGGGTAGGTCTAGACGTGGTAGGGGCAGAGCTCAGGGTTCTTTTAGGCCTAGGACAGGGAGTTCCCCTGCTCAGACTTCTGGTGAGGGCAGGGGTCAGTCCTTCGTAAGCAGACCCAATGACCTGCCTTTTCAGCTGCCAGTTCATTCTCGCCTGGCAGCACCGTTGGGAGGAAGACTGTCTCTTTTCAAAGAAAATTGGGATTTAATTACCCAAGACAGATGGGTTCTGGATATCATTCACCACGGTTACAGGTTTTATTTCCATACCTTGCCTCCTTTCAAAGGCATGCCAGACATTCCTCCTCAACAAAGACAAGAGGCTCACAAGCAAATTTCTCAGTTACTCCAAATAGGGGCCATTCAGCCGGTTCCTGTGCCAGAAAGGGGCCTAGGATTTTATTCTCGCCTGTTCCTAGTACCGAAGAAGGGGAACACGTGGAGACCAATTTTGGATTTATCTATCCTCAACACTTATCTGGACATTCCCAAGTTCAAAATGTTGACGTTACAACAGCTTTTACCTCTGCTGGGCAAAGATCACTGGATGGTAACTTTAGATCTCAAGGAAGCTTACCTTCATGTGCCTATAAGACTAAGTTGCAGAAAGTATCTGCGTTTGAGCTGGAAATTCTCATTATCAGTTCTCTGCATTGCCCTTTGGCTTATCTACTGCGCCCAGAGTATTCACAAAGGTTCTGGCTCCAGTGATAGCTTACTTCAGGCTAAAAGGAATTCAAATCTATCCTTACTTGGACGATTGCCTGATTCTGGCTCAAGAAAAGGAAGACCTTCTACAGCATTTGGAATATGTCATAGCAGTGCTAAGATGCCTAGGGTATTCTGTGAACGAAATAAAGTCCAGTCTAGTACCCTCTCAAGACATGTGCTTTCTGGGTGTGAGACTGAATACAGCAGCCCAGATGGCCTTTTTAACCCCGGACAAACAAAAGAATCTTTCCAGTTACTTCCATCAACTATCTCTTCAGTCCGGGCTGACTGCAAGGACAGTCCTTCAAGCCTTAGGGTTCATGGCATCTTGTATTCTGGTGCTTCCCAATGCCAAACTGCATATGAGGAAGCTACAATGGTATCTCAAAACTGTATGGACACAGCACTGCCAGGATTTGGACACTGTCATTCAAATAATACCTTGCATTCAAAAGGAATTTTTGTGGTGGGCTCAGGAATGTCACCTAAACAAGGGACTCTCTGTGACCCGGCCAGAGGCGAGTCAAATTCTAACGACAGATGCCTCAGACATTGCTTGGGGAGCTCATCTAAATGGAAAGTGGATACAAGACAAGTGGCCTGCCAGACTACAGCATCTACATATCAACATGAAGGAGATGTTAGCAGTCCAGTTTGCATTAATGGCTTTCAAGGAGTTACTTCTTCCAGGGCAGGTGTTGATTCTAACAGACAACACAACTGTCATGTGGTACATCAACAAACAAGGGGAACACATTCTTACCCATTGTGCAGGCAAGCAATGATTTTATGGGAGACTGCGCTCAGCTTGCAACTAACTCTTCAGGCAAGGTTTCTGCCGGGAGCACAGAACTCCTTAGCAGATGTGTTAAGCAGACAAATCATGGATCCCCACGAGTGGAAACTGGATCTTCATGTATTTCAAAAGTTGACAGTGTCCTGGGGAACTCCAGACATAGATCTGTTCGCTTCTCCACTAAACCACCAGCTGCCAAAGTTTTGCACAAAGAGGTTTCATCACACAGCTTGGAAAGTGGATGCTCTTTCTTTCAGTTGGAAAAATCTTCATGTGTATGCTTTCCACCTCTGCCTCTTCTTCCAAAGGTGCTTCTAAAGGTCAGACAAGACAAGCCAAGGATGATTTTAATAGCTCCAGATTGGCCTCGCAGCACTGGGACCCATTACTGAGGAGTCTGGTAAAGAAGCCTCCATGGCCTTTACCCTTGATTCCACATCTGTTGTCTCAGAAGGAGGGTCGCCTGCTCAAGGTCAAGCTTCCTCTCTTCATCTAACAGCCTGGCATATTCTGTTTTGAAAGACAGCAGGTCTCAACTTCCTCAACAAGTTTTAAATGTGATTATGGAAGCCAGAAGACCTAGTACAAGGAAAGTGTACGCAGAAAAATGGAAGAGATTTTTATTTTGGACTGCAGCAAAGAATTTGGAGATTTCGGAGCCTAATTTGAGTGTGGCTCTTCAATATCTTACTGAGTTATTGGACAAAGGTTTGTCTTTCTCTTCCATTAAGATTCATGCTGCAGCAATTTCAGCTCACTATGATTGTGACCCACCATTGTTTTCACATCCTTTGTTCAAGCAATTTCTTAGAGGGCAAAGAATATAAGACCCCCACGAGAGCTCCTACTCCTGCTTGGGATCTCAATTTTGTGTTGGAGAAACTTACTCTACAACCTTTTGAGCCTGCAGCTACTGCTGAACTGAAATACTTGTCATGGAAGACTGCTTTTTTGTTGGCCATTACTTCTGCAAGAAGGGTTTCTGAGTTGCAGGCCCTTATGGCGGTTGAGCCTTTTTTGATTTTTCATAAGGATAGGGTATCATTACGTACTAATCCTTCCTTTATGCCTAAAGTGGTTTCTAGTGTGGCTTTAAACCAAACTATTCATTTGCCTACGTTTTATGCAGATCCCCAAAATAAAGGGGAAAAGATTTTGCACACTTTAGATGTACACAGGCAATTGCGTTATTATTTGAGCAGGACTAAGGATTTTAGGCAGTCTCAGCAGTTGTTTGTTTCTTTTGCTTTGAGTTCTCAGGGCAAGCCTGTGTCAAAACAAACTATTTCTAGATGGATTGGGTGTTGCATTACATTTTGTTATTCCCATCATGGCAAGGAGATTCCAGCTGGGATTAGGCCTCATTCCACTAGGGCTACTGCCACTTCAACAGCATTTCTGAGGGGTGGCAACTAAGGATATTTTGGAGGCAGCTACTTGGAGTTCAGTGCATACTTTCTCTAAGCATTATCACCTTCCTCTCTACTCTAAGTCTAGGGCTGGTTTTGCCACAGCTATTTTGCAGGGCATGTTGTCAGTTCCTGCTTCCTTATGATTTGCCAGCCTCCCTTACCTCTGCTTTGGGATTCTACCCAATAGTTAGGACTGCAGCAATGTGGAATGAAGAACATAGTACAGTTTTGTACCTACCATAAATGTAGATGTTCGAGGATCCACATTGCTGCAGTCCAATTTACCTCCCTCCTTCCCCTCTGTGTTTAGGGGTGGTTGTGTAGGTGAGGTTATATTCTGCTAATTTTGTATATTTTGTATATATATATATTTTGGTGCAGGTATGTTGGGAGTTTTTGGTTTTTGGCCTTATCTTTTCAGGGTCTTCTGACATCTGGGGCAAGAAAAGACTGAGGATATGACGTCGGTCATGCGCATTAGTACCCTGACGTACTGACGTCAGTCTAATGCGCCCTGACCGACGTCAGCCATATACTTTGGTATTCGGGCCGACTGGACAGCGGACTACCCAATAGTTAGGACTGCAGCAATGTGGATCCTCGAACATCTACATTTATGGTAGGTACAAAACTGTACTTTCTAACACTCATCAGGCATAAGACAGTCAAATTTAGTCCTGAATGGGATATCAACCCATCGCAGTTTCACAGATGTGTATTAATTTTCAGATCTAAAATATTTTTGTGGTATTTTTGTACTTGTCTAGTAAATGAAAAAAGTGCAACTATATGTGAATACTCAGCATAGAAGTAGGTGCTGCAGATGTCAAAGCAGTGTTTGGGATATCTGGCATCAGGTGGCTGCCAATTTGTCATCCAGATTTGTCAACCGTGACAGACCTCTGACCATGAGAGTATTCATTATTGAACTGTGCACCATTAAAAAGAGATTGGTTTTATATATACAAGAGCATGTCATCTGAGTTTGTTCTTTGGAGCACAGGAGGAGTTGAACAAAATTGGTGCATAATGCCAGCTCCATTTGCATAAAAAGATAAAGTCCTGAAAAATGACCCAGCTGATCTGAGTTCAGGTAGTGGCTAAGGCTGCTGTTGGAGCTGCCTTGGGGTGGATGAGATTGTCTGTGTTGGGAAGAGTGGAAGTTTGGGTTGTGGATGCTTCACTCTGTTGGATGAGGTTGGAGGCAAACCATGATATGGCCCTAGTGGCATGCTTTATTAGGCTGCAAATGTTGTAGTCTTCATAGTATGCACAGAAACTTGCACTGAGGAAGGGATAGCTGCTACCATATGGAGAAGGTTTATAGCCATAATAGAAAAGTCATCATTCTTGAGCTGTCATTGAGGGCATTAACTGCCCTCGTGGCTGTTGAGTGATGACTCAGCCAAATGATTCTTGACTCTCTACTCAGAGATGCCCAGTATGAGTGAACACATTTATTTATTTTATTTTACATTTGTTTACAGGGAAGGTCTGACTGGGCAGAGCCCATTTTCAGCGGAGACACTGGAAGAAAAGCTCTACATAAAGAAAATGCATCATAGAGTTATGTAACAAAGACTTATTAAAGCAGTAAAAAGAAGTGTAAACAAACTTGCATTATACAAATATAAGCAAATGTGAAATTTGTACAATAGTAGTTGAGAACAACATCTAGGTATGTTGCAAATAAATACAGAAGGCAGAGTAACAACAAATATATGAGTGCATAGATGATCCAAGTCAGCATTAAAATAATTCACAGTATATATCAACAGACATTGAGTAGATTAGTAGGAAGAGAGAAGTCAGATGTGGGAGGGAGTATTTAGCCTAGGCTATTGCATGAACGTTGCCGTGTATCTGATTAAGAAACTACTCAAAATTTATTTAATTGGGTTGTGTTGTTGACAGATCTGACATCGTGGGTAAAGAGTTCCAGGCGTTAGACATGAAACAGGAATATAGGGATTTTCCTACAGAATTATTGGGTTAGGGACGTGTAGGAAAGATTCATTTGTTGAATGAAGTGAGCGAGTGCTAGAGTAGGCAAGTGATAGGTGTTGAAGAGCTGGTATTTTTTCAGGGATATAGAGAAGCTTGTGGGCCACGGTTAACTGGCTCTATGAAAGAAGTTGTGATAATTCTATCCAGGAAATTTTTTTTCACACAGTGGTGAGATCTCTAAGCTGAACTGGTGGCAAATATAGCAATTTTGTTGTAGCATGTATTTAATTTTCACACCTCGTGTTCATAAGGGTCTTTTGCATATATCCCATGGGCCTCTGATTCAAGAGGTTTGAAAGGTCACTCATTGGAAGTTCCAGCTTGGCTAGAGTTTTCATTTAGTTTATACAGATTTTTTTTCTGTGTGACCTTCTTACTCATTGTTTTAGTTTATTTCGGATATTTTGCAGTCACCCTAATGATAATGGAGATCAGCTGGGTGTATCAGCTGGGTATAACAGCCCCTGTGTTTCTTATGCTTACTCAAACACTCTGCTTGTGCTCTGCTGATGAGGTCATAAGGCCAAAATATGCATATCCACAGCTATTGGGGGTTTGTTTTTATTGGCCTGAAATTGTCCATTAAAATGTTGAAACAAATCATGGCATTCAGAATTGCCAATTAGCTGAAACACCTGGTGTTCATAAGGGACATTTGCATATATCCCATGGGCCTCTGATTCAAGAGGTTTGAGAGGTCACTCATTGGAAGTTCCAGCTTTTGGATGGTACGAGATCTAAACTGTCATCCCCTTTTTCTTATGAGTATCTAAACTTTTATAGTATATTTATCTATTTTATCTTATTGAAAAATATCTTCATTTGATTAGTTAACATTTTAACATAATTGATTACAATGGATAACTATATAGAATTTATAATGTATGATTTATTATAGGTTAATTTATTATAGGATTATCTACTGATAATATTATTAGTAATAATAATAATAATAATATTATTTTTTAATCACTGTGTGTCCTATACAAATATATAAATATTTTAGAAGGTTTTATATTCCTTCGTTAACGCTGAGGGAGAGTTTAATATTGTTACTATAATGACTTTGGTTTCCCATTATCCGAATTTTTGAATGTATATGATATATTAAAATCTAGAGTAATATTTTTTAACTGTTCTGTTTTAAAATGTATTTTTTTGATGCTGTACCTTTTAAGCTGAATTGAGCAAGGGGCGTAATATCAGCTGACCTGAGAAAGTTATATTAATGCTGTGTTTTCACTTGCTTGGTTCTCTGAAGAAGTTTGTACATTGTGCGTACGAAAAGTGCTTAAGTTTATTTGGTGTACTCAAAGTTGATCAGTAAATATCTTCCTACGGACTTTCTGGGCTGCCTTTTTGTTTTTACCAGCCTAGTTTTCGTTCCTTTGGTAGCAGTATGTCGTATTTGGGCAATCCTGATAGTCCCGTGGAAATACTACCCGTTTCACCTCAGTCCGAGGTGAAGGATTCCAGCAGTAACAGCACAAAAGACTGTAATATGCTCCTTTTAATTCAGAGTCTTGCTCAACAAGTTGAGAGACTCACAGAGAAAGTGGACCGACTTTCGGTTCCTTTATCAGCATCACAACAGTCTCGGCAACAGCCAGCTTGTCAACCGCAGCAGTTAGCGCTTGTTTCTAACAGCGCTAATCATGGAAGTACTATTTCCTCTTTGAATTTTGGCGCCACAGTTCCTATTTGTGAAGAAGCCTTACAGCCTGCCGGCAACTCTCCCTCTAGCTCTGTAGCTAGTATTCCTTGCGGGCAGAGACAACTTCTTTCTCCAGTAGTACATTCTAATAATAGTTTTGGAAATAATGGTGTACGGAGAAGTGAAAACGATTTATTGGATTCTGGGACCGTTTCTCAATAAGGAAATGGTGTCGTACATTCGGATATTAAGAGCGCAAACAACCCAGGGCTTATTGGATTACCTAATCTTAAAGACTGGTTAAATACCGGCAATGGATGGCATTCTAACAACATAATGCCAGGATTGGTGAGTCCGGCTAGGGAAGATAACAGCATTATTAATCTTTTGAACTGTTTAGACTATGTTTTACTTAAGTTTAAAAAATATGCGCTAGAAATTTACTATTTTAACGAATGTATTAGGTTGCAAATAGTTCCTAAAGGACTTACGGATATGGCAGTATCCGACTGGACTTGCTCCGAACTCTAACTTTCATTTAGATTTGATTAAACTATTCAACAAACAAGGTTTGGAGCTTTTAGACTTGATGAAGTCCAATTATGCACTATTGAATGAAGAATTAAAGGACAGCATTTCTCTACTTGATACTCAAATTAAATCACACCCTGATTTTTCTAGATATAAATTTGAGTACTTAAAAATTTTTGAGACAATTGAAGCCTTTTTATTTAAAGCTAGAATGACAAAAAATAAGAAAATCCAAAGGGACTGTCAACAATATGAGGAAGGCGTAGCTTACCCAGGCCCCCCACCAGCTCAACAGTGGAATAATCCAAAATCTAATTTGGGGCTTAAGACAGGCAGCTTTTCTCAACCATTACTCAGTCATTCTGGCTCTAATTGTGAGAATGAGGATACGGTAACCCAACCTAGGGCTGATTCTGTGGATTCGAATCAACCCACCCCTTCTACATCTTCTGCGAACTATACTTTTAATAATGATGGTGGTTTGCGAAGGAGTGAACGCTTACAAAATCAGAATAAGAGTAATAATGGTAACACTTCTTCTTCAAATAACCATGTACACTCTTATAATACTCGCAATAATTTTAAACATTCGAATTTTCAGAGGGGGAAGGGTCAGAACAAATGGAATCAGAAGAAGAGAACCAGCAAATGGAAATAGTTGAAGTGGACTGTTTACCTACTTATCATGTTATTAAGAATACAGAAGGAGATTGTTCTATATATAATTACTCCTCCATGTTTGTACCAACAGAACTGGCAAATTTGCTAGCCAAGGGTCTCATTTTTGCACCTTTGAACAGCATTAATGTTACCAATTGTATTGTGGATTTAAAATTGTACGTTTGTAAATTGAATTTGGCAATGCTTTTGGGGAACACTTTCCTTAGTAACAAGGGGGAGCACAGAGTTCCTAGCACTTTTAATCCACCTTTACACAACAATCTATTATTGTATGAGAAAATATGTGAATTGGATCTTAGAAATTTCCATTACATAAGAAATAACAATAATAAGAAGAGTAACCTAAATATGGATGAAAGAGATTGGTTAAATTATTTATGTGACTCGAAAGTCCGAATTATGAAACCGGATAAAGGTGGGGGCTTGGTCTTTATGGACCAGGTTGATTATATTAACAAGATGGAATCTATGTTATCAACGGATTCTTATGAACAAATTTCACTTAATGAATATAACCAAGCTATCAAGAGAGTTAAAGGTTACATTAATGATTTATTTATAGAGGGGAAGATCGATTCTGATGTGCTTAATTATTTAATTATGCCCTCACCCATTGTGCCTATTCTTTTCGGAATACCAAAAATCCATAAGGACTTGTTAGACCTCCTTTTAGACCAGTTGTGAGTGGAAGGAATAGTGTGACCTATGCCTGTGCCAAAATGGTAGACAAACTCCTTAATAAATATATCAACCTTGAACCCACCATTTGTAAGGATTCATGGTCATTTTTGCTGAAAATTAATGAGTTCCCTTTTAATGAAAAAGTTAATTTACTGACTATAGATGTTAGGGACCTCTATACCTCGATTCCGCAGGATTTAGGCATCAAATGGGTTTCATTGAACTTTAGAAGATTAAATGCCCCACCTTCTGAGATCTGGCTTATAGAGGAACTATTGTCTATAGTACTTGCTCATAATTTTATTGTGTTTAATGATGAATTTTATCACCAAAAGAGAGGGATAGCAATGGGCTCTCCTTGCGGATCGAGCTTTGCTAATTTGGTCATGAGTTTTTGGGAAAAAGAATATGTACTTGCGAAAACAGAGATCACTTCTAAAATAAAATTTTACACTAGGTACCTGGACGATATTTTCATCCTATTGGAAGGAGATATCGAACAAGCAGTACAACTTATTGAATATTTTAATTCGACCACCCAATTTCTTGAATTTACCTTTAATTATAACGCAAAAGAAAGCATATCTTGATGTTCTTCTTACAAAGAACCTGAGTTTTAGAAGGTTTGAATCAAAATTTTTTAGGAAGGCTTCTTATTCTAACACTTTTTTGCACTTTACTAGTGCTCATCCCATATATAAAAAGAAATCAGTGGTGAAAAGTCAGGCTGTCAGAGCAGCAAGAATGATTAGTAACATGGAAGACTTCTTGGATGAATGTAGGAATTAAAAAGACATGTTCCTTAATAGAGCCTATCCACATGAATTCATAGACAATATATTGGAGGAGGTTAAAATGAAGAGAAATAATGTTTTTTACAAACCACTATTAGTGAAAGTTATTACCTCTAACACCACCCCAACTATAAGCCCTGTTTCAGATTTATCACATCCAATGGACGAGAGAGATCTATCTTTACCTTTTGAATATAGTCTTACCCTTACTTATTGCTCCAATTTTACCTCATTAAAGAATATTTTTCTAAAAAAATTGGAGCATTTTAAAGGAAAATAAGGATCTAACATATAGGGTAGGTACTTTGCCAAAAATTACAGTTAGGCATGATATGAACTTTAAACAACTTTTGGATGGTATTAATAATAGACCTAACTCTATCTTTGGCCAAAAGAAAATGACCACTTGTGGTAATTGTCCTTATTGTAAATCAATAATTATAGGAAATTCCATCAGTATACAAGAATTTGTGTTAAAAAGTAAATTTAAAACCAATTGCAACTCTAAGATGGTTGTGTATGTGGCCAAGTGCCAGTTATGCCCATGTTTTTACGTGGGAAAAACCATTCGACGGCTTAGGGATAGGATATATGAGCATATCTACAATATTAGGAAAGGATCCCCTGATAATGCCCTGGCTAGACATATTTCTGAATGTCCTACACACAATTTCAAATTTTGGATAGTAGATCAATTGCTACCCAATATTAGAGGTGGCCCTATTGAATTGCAGTTAGAGCGTTTGGAACTATTATGGCAAATTAAATTGTTTTCCTACTGTTTGCTTGGCCTAAACGACGTTTGTTCGATTATGCCTATTTTAAAATTACGAAGTTTAACTAGGTAGTTGACTATTGGATGGTACGAGATCTAAACTGTCATCCCCTTTTTCTTATGAGTATCTAAACTTTTATAGTATATTTATCTATTTTATCTTATTGAAAAATATCTTCATTTGATTAGTTTACATTTTAACATAATTGATTACAATGGATAACTATATAGAATTTATAATGTATGATTTATTATAGGTTAATTTATTATAGGATTATCTACTGATAATATTATTAGTAATAATAGTAATAATAATTATTTTTTAATCACTATGTGTCCTATACAAATATATAAATATTTTAGAAGGTTTTATATTCCTTCGTTAATGCTGAGGGAGAGTTTAATATTGTTACTATAATGACTTTGGTTTCCCGTTATCTGAATTTTTGAATGTATATGATATATTAAAATCTAGAGTAATATTTTATAACTGTTCTGTTTTAAAATTAATTTTTTGATGATATGGCCCTAGTGGCATGCTTTATTAGGCTGCAAATGTTGTAGTCTTCATTGTGTGCACAGAAACTTGCACTGAGGGAAGGGATAGCTGCTACCATATGGAGAAGGTTTATAGCCATAATAGAAAAGTCATCATTCTTGAGCTGTCATTGAGGGCATTAACTGCCCTCGTGGCTGTTGAGTGATGGCTCAGCCAAATGATTCTTGGCTCTCCACTCAGAGATGCCCAGTATGAGTGAACACATTTATTTATTTTATTTTACATTTGTTTACAGGGAAGGTCTGACTGGGCAGAGCCCATTTTCAGCGGAGACTCTGGAAGAAAAGCTCTACATAAAGAAAATGCATCATAGAGTTATGTAACAAAGACTTATTAAAGCAGTAAAAAGAAGTGTAAAGAAACTTGCATTATATAAATATAAGCAAATGTGAAATTTGTACAGTAGTAGTTGAGAACAACATCTAGGTATGTTGCAAATAAATACAGAAGGCAGAGTAACAACAAATATATGAGTGCATAGATGATCCAAGTCAGCATTAAAAATAATTCACAGTGTATATCAACAGACATTGAGTAGATTAGTAGGAAGAGAGAAGTCAGATGTGGGAGGGAGTATTTAGCCTGGGCTATTGCATGAACGTTGCCGTGTACCTGATTAAGAAACTACTCAAAATTTATTTAATTGGGTTGTGTTGTTGACAGATCTGACATCGTGGGTAAAGAGTTCCAGGCGTTAGACATGAAACAGGAATATAGGGATTTTCCTACAGAATTATTGGGTTAGGGACGTGTAGGAAAGATTCATTTGTTGAATGAAGTGAGCGAGTGCTAGAGTAGGCAAGTGATCGGTGTTGAAGATCTGGTATTTTTTCATGGATATAGAGAAGCTTGTGGGCCATGGTTAACTGGCTATATGAAAGAAGTTGTGATAATTCTATCCAGGAAATTTTTTTCACACAGTGATGAGATCTCTAAGCTGAACTGGTGGCAAATATAGCAATTTTGTTGTAGCATGTATTTAATTTTCACACCTCGTGTTCATAAGGGTCTTTTGCATATATCCCATGGGCCTCTGATTCAAGAGGTTTGAAAGGTCACTCATTGGAAGTTCCAGCGTGGCTAGAGTTTTCATTTAGTTTATACAGATTTTTTTTCTGTGTGACCTTCTTACTAATTGTTTTTGTTTATTTCGGATATTTTGCAGTCACCCTAATGATAATGGAGATCAGCTGGGTGTATCAGCTGGGTATAACAGCCCCTGTGTTTCTTATGCTTAGTCAAACACTCTGCTTGTGCTCTGCTGATGAGGTCATAAGGCCGAAATATGCATATCCACAGCTATTGGGGGTTTGTTTTTATTGGCCTGAAATTGTCCATTAAAATGTTGAAACAAGTCATGGCATTCAGAATTGCCAATTAGCTGAAACACCTGGTGTTCATAAAGGATATTTGCATATATTCCATGGGCCTCTGATTCAAGAGGTTTGAGAGGTCACTCATTGGAAGTTCCAGCTTTGCTGGAGTTTTCATTTAGTTTTTAAAGATGTTTGATGTTGGTAAAGATGGGTGAGACATAAAGTAGAGTTGACAGGAGGTATGTTCTGGCAATGGCAGCTCTTGAGGAGTCTGTTAAGAATTTATTTCTGTAGAGGGTACCCATCTTTTTATGGACTTTCTTAATTGTTAGTGATATGTGAGAGTCTAATCTTAGCTTATCATCTATTAGGACTCCAAGTAGTTTGGTATTAGGTTCAGGAGTGATTTTTGTGCTTTTGGCTGTGATATGAAATGTTAGGGAGGAGTCAACTGATTTAATAGGTTGAAAGATCGTAATTTTTGTTTTGTTGGGATTGAGTATGAGCTGCGAGTTTGACAACCAGTCCTGAATTTCTTTAAAGGCCTGTTGTGTTCTATCCTGAAGTTGTATGATAGGGGCTGCACAAATTAATGTGGAATCATCTGCATATTGGATAATGGTAGCTTGCAAATTAGCTGTGTTGAGGTTATTAGTAAAAACACTGAAGAGGAGAGGGACAAGTATGGAGCCCTGAGGGACCCCTAGGGTTATAGTGAGGAGTGGTGAGAGGTCATTATGTCATTTGATATCCTGCTGGTGGCCAGTTAAGTAACTCTGGTACCAGGAAAGACTAGATTGCTTAATTTATAAGTCGGAGAGGATGGTCAGTAGTTTATGGGAAACTGTCAAAAGCCTTAGACATGTCAAGAAGGATTTAAAAGACTGTTACCAATGTTTCGATGTTGGTTTATCATATTAGTGAAGCTGAGAAGAGCCATAATTGTATGGTGAAAATGTCTGAATCCGTGTTGGGAAACAATTAGTAAATTATTGGTTGTAAGGTATTCCTTAAGTTGTGAATGTATGCATTTCTCCAAGAGTTTGGAAAGTGGGGAAAGAATAGCTATGGGTCTGTTATTAACAAGTTCAGTTGATATCCCACCTTTGTGCAGGGGTGTAATGTGGGCAGTTTTCCAGAGAGAGGAGTTTTCAGCAATGGAGCAGTTAAGCAGGATAGATACAGGGTAGATTATAGCTTCAGTTGCTATTTTTAGAAATTCTGTTGGTAGATTATCTGCTGCAGTTGTGGTGGCTTTTATTTTTTTTTAGGAGTTTATCTGTGGTTTTGGTGGAGTGGAATGAAAAGGTACAATTTATGTTGTTTGGATTGGGTGTCATGCGAGTATTATTAGGGTTTTAGTAAGCTCAAGAATGCTTTCTGTAAAGAATTTATTGAATTGTTCAACAAATTGTCTGAGCTGATGGATAATGTGGGGGAGGGAGTAGTAGTGTCTCCAGGATGGAGAATATTATTGACTGCAGCCCAGAATTTCTGTGGGTTTTTTGATATTGTTGCATATTAGTATAGTAGTGTATTTTGTCATCTTTGTTTAACCTTATTTCTAAGTTGCAGGTAGGTTACGTGATCTAGTCCAGTTTTGCTAGCATGCCATGAGATTTTAGTTTCAGGAGTAAGCCATTGAACATGATTGGATTTAACTCAAATAGTTGTGGGAGGTGCTATACTGTTGAGGTTGTTCAAGAAGGTGTTTTTGAAGTGATTGACTGCTGCATCTAGGGGCAAGATTTTCAGTAGGAACCAACTGCAATGCTTTAGAGTGCTTATTAGCTGCTGTGGGTTGAAGATGGTTTACCGTCAAATGGGTTGAAGTTGGTTTACCATCAAATTCACAATAAAAATCAACGTGCTTAGAGTGGTAGAAGTGTTGCCTTAACAGGTAGGTAGGTATGTGATCACTGATGTCTGGTAGGCAGCCAGTGTTTAGGTAAGGTGATGGTTTATCAGGACCCAGTCAACAATGGTGTTCTTATTAAACTTTTTGTCTATGCTGGTAGAAGTTTGTGTAATTTGTGAGAAGCCGTAAAGATTGATGTGGTTGCTTGGATTTTTGGAGTTACAGGTTGACCAGTCAGTGTTTAGGTCACCCAAAATAATAGTTTCTTGTGAGATACATTTATTTTTACTTTGGAGGATATGCTGTATAGTGGATATATTGTTTTCCATGTGGGATATAAATGGCAACCATGGTTATTTGCTTGTTGGAATTAATTTGTAGTTTGCTAAGGAGTAGGTCAGTTTTACTAGGTATGGTTATAGCTAGATCCAAAGGTTGTACATTTAAGTAGTTTTTGTATAGAATAGCTTCTCCCCCACCTTTTTAGTAGCTTTGTCAGTGCGAAGTATGTTAAACCTAGAAGGTGTAATTTCATTGTCAGGGATATGGGGTTTAAGCCAAGTCTTGGTTTAGAATGGCTACATCTGGGGAATAGTGTGATAGGATAACCTCTTGATGTAGTGTGATCCTGTCTCGCCTACATTCATAACTGACGAGCTCGGAGCCGAGAATCGGCTCCGACTCTGCCGATACAAAAGCACAAAGTCTCTCATTGGCTGGGCCAAACCCCTTATCCCAGGATACACCACGCCCAAACCCCCAGATCTCGTTTGCCGCTTCTGAAGTAACGACGTGGTCTCTACTTGGCTGTGGCTAAGTACCCTTTTTTTCTGGCCTTTTTGGGTCGTTTTTGCTCTTAGCTTAAAATTTTATAACCAAACAGCTATTTTAATAGCTATCTTCATCTGTACTACCCTGTGATTGGCTGTGTTTGTTTTTGGTGTTGTGTGATTCCTTCTGTTTGGCGGGCTAGGCCCATTTGAATTAGAGGGCCTTTGTCCTATTTCTTGTCGAGCGTTTTAGTTAGAGCTCTTCCCTCCCTTCCCTTCCTTGTGTTTCGAGTGCTTTGTGGGTCATGTCTGGCAAAGAAAAAGAGCATAAGCCGTCAGGCTTTAAAAAATGTTCGAAATGTGGCTATAAAATGTCGTTAACAGATGGCCGTGCCATCTGTGTTTATTGCTTAGGGGCTAAACACTTGCCTTTTCCTCTCGTGTACTACAGGAGAGGAAAAATAAGTTGATCTTGAAAGGTTTAATAAAACCAGCTATTGAAGTTATATCTTCTTCTCCCTCTTCGAAATCGAAGAAAAAGAAGTCTTCGGCTCCGACAAGTCCATCGGAGCCACCTGAAAAGAGAACTAAATGTTTGTCCTCTTCCTCGGCTCCACTGATCTCGGAGCCGCAGGATAGAGGATCTATGTCTGGGTCTTCTTCCTCGGCTCCAATGGTCTCGGAGCCGCAGGAGAGAAGATCTAAGCCTCTGTCTCCTTCCTCGGCTCCATTGGTCTCGGAGCCGCAGGATAGAGAATTCCAATCTGGGTTTTCCTCGGCTCCATTGGTCTCGGAGCCGCAGGTGAGTGTTTTGGCTCCAGGGACGGTTTCTTTGGCTCCTGAACCGTCGGCGCCGAAGAGAGTCTCTGTTCTAATCGAGTCTTCCTCTGCTCCGATCCTTCTGGAGCCGATTAGGAGTCAACATTCCGGCATTGCCTCGGAGCCGGTAGAAAGAGTTTCTCGCCCCCCCATCTGTTTCCTCCAGGTCCCCCAGGCTTTCAGATTCGGATTTAGATAGGGTGGTCCAGAGGCTCTTCCAGTCACCTGTCTTATCTAAATTATTTTCAGCTCCAGCCCAGCGGCTGGAGCCAACCATTTTGATTCCATTTCTTCCTCCTCCGACAACCCTGGTGTCGTCGGAGATGGGGTTCGCATAGTCAGGTGAGGTTCCTGAGTCACTTTTGAGACCCACTGTTAGTCTGTCGGCACCGTCTTCAGCTCCAACCTTTTTTGTTCCCTCCAGGGGTTTCGGTTCTTGAGTGTCCTCAGCCGAGCCCGAGGGGAATTTCTCGGGGCTTCTGGTTTCGGCCCTGAGTCTCCCCCTTGGTGCCTCGACTAGGGGGACCCCGACACTGGTCATGGTCTCGCAGGCGGGCCTTTCTTCAGATTCTGGTGGACCCACCTTCGAGTCTATGAGGAGTGCACTAGACAAATCTCTAGTGACTTCACCGGAATCTGCGACTCCTTCCCTAGACACGACGACTAGAGCTTCTGGTGCCCCCCCTGTCTTAGGACAGCGCGGCTCTGAGGCCTGAGGATTCCTCCATGTGTGGTCCCCCTTTCTCCGAGGAGCCTTCAGAGACTTTGCCTGAAGAGCCCCCCAGGAAAAAGTTGTGCAAGAGGAAGCACATAGACTCCCCAGATGAGTCTGTCACCTCGGACACTGACCTTGATGATGCGGAAGGGTCCCCGAAGTCGTCCCCTGACGATGTCTTGTTCTCCGATGTCCTGGAGATCTTGAGACAGAGGGGCGACTGGCCGTCCAAAACCCCTTCCGCGGAGGAGTCTGTCTTCCTCGAGGCCTTCGGAGCCCAACCCTCCGCCTCCTGGGTGTCTCCACCCTTCAATGAATTACTGGACCTTATTTGTCGAAGGGTGTGGGAGCACCCTGACTCTGTGGAGCCAGTTCCTTCTCACCCCAACAAATTTTTATCCGCACCCTCTGGCAAGGAGTTTCTAACCAAGGGAGTTCCAGTGGATGCTATGGTGGTGGCGTCTGCCCCCCAGCAGGATGTGGCAGAGGCATCTACGTCTATCCATCCTCCTAACAAGGAGTCCAGGAGAATGGATAGGTACGGGAAGCGTACCCTGACTTTAGTGACTTTTACTCTGCTGTCGCTGAATTATTTGTGTCATTTTACGAGGCTCCAAAGGGATCTCATAAAGGAGTTGGGAGATACCCTGTCAGGTAACGTGCCTGAGGCGTTGATGCAGTCTGTCAACGCCCAGCTATCTACCCTTTCGTCAATTGTTAACTCGTCCATGAGGCTCATATCGTATGCAGCCGAAGGGACGAGTAGGGCAGCGAGTTTGGGCGTAGCCCTTAGGAGGCAAGCCTGGATGCGCTTGTGTCACTTTGCAGAGGCTTTCAGGTCTTCTTTCACAGACGCTCCATTCGACGGGTCCTCTCTTTGGACCCAAGGTGAAAGACACACTCACTAGATGCAAGCAGGAGGGTAAGACTTTGTCTGCCGTTGGGGCCCGTTTTTCGCTCCCTTCGAGACCTTATCCCAAGGCGCAGAGAGGAGGAAGGATGTGGTTCAGAAAGTCCCAAAAGTCTTTCCATGCCCATCAGAGTGACCCCCCCTTCCAGAGGCAGAGGAGGGGGAATTATTCTGGAAGACGTCGCCCTAGAGGCGGCGGAGGCAACACAGGAGACCGCAAATCCTTTCGTGGTTCCTCCTTCCAGCGTTCCTGAGGGACTGCCCGACTGTGCGTCTCTGGAGTCAGTCAGGGGTCAATTTTCGGAGCATCTAAGGGCCTGGGGTTCTATCACTCAGGATCAGTGGGCGCTTCGTATCATCGCTGGAGGTTACACCATTCCCTTTATCCCTTCCCCTCCACCTTTAAGGAAAATCCCGGATGTGTCACCCAGTCAACGGGATCAAGCAGCCATAGAGGTCGCAAAGCTGCTCGGAAAGGGAGTCATCCAGCCAGTTCCCGCAGACCAAACCGGATTAGGAACTTACTCAAAGTTATTTTTGGTGCCGAAAAGAACAGGGGACTTGAGACCCATTCTGGACCTCAGCCACCTAAACTGCTTCGTAAAGAAGTCCAAGTTCCGGATGGTCACGTTGCAATCCATTTTCCCATTGCTGGAAAAAGGAGTATGGATGTGCTCCATCGATCTCAAGGACGCCTATTATCACATCAGGATAAACAGGGCGTCCAGGATACATTTACGCTTCCGCCTAGGAGCCAGTCACTTCCAGTTCCGAGCCCTGCCCTTTGGTCTCACCACAGCCCCCAGGGTGTTTCCAAAATGTCTGGCAGTGGTGACTGCTCACCTGAGACGTCCGGGATTCCAGGTGTTTCCGTATCTAGACGACTGGCTCCTCACTGCCCCCACCAGGCATCTTCTTATTCAAGCCATGAGTGCTACCATCGAATTGGGACATCTGTTAGGAATTACATTCAACTGGGAAAAGTCTGTGTTGCTGCCATCACAGCATGTCGCCTTTATAGGCGCAGATCTAGCCTCTGTCGAGATGCGAGCATTCCTTCCAACAGAGAGGATAAAGATACTACAGAACCAAGTTCTAGCCTTACTACCCCGAAGCAAAGCCCCAGCCAGGATGGTCCTTCAGCTTTTGGGGTCGATGGTGGCCGCCATTCTTCTGGTCCCTCTGGCAAGATTGCACATGCGAATTCTCCAATGGCTCCTGTCGACCCAGTGGTCGTACCAAGATCTGCCCTTGTCCTACCCGATTCTCATTACGGATACCTGCTGGTGAGATCTTCGTTGGTGGCTCCTCTCCTCCAACCTGAACCAGGGGCGACTCTTCTGCCTCCCCCTCTCCCATTGCCACAGTGACCACGGACGCCTCCTAGATAGGGTGGGAGGGGCATTATCTGGACAGGACGGTTCAAGGCACGTGGCAGGATCCCGAAACCCACTTACACATCAGTGTCCTTGAGATGAGGGCAGTGCTTCTAGCATTGCAGGCACTTCACAGCTCTCTTCCCAAGGGTACCATCACAATCTTCTCAGACAATATGGCGGTAGTATGGTACCTGAACAAGCAGGGAGAAACCAGGTCTTATCCTCTTTGCAGAGAAGTAATGAGAGTTTGGAACTGGGCGATTGCTTCCCAGAGATTTCTAGTGGCAATGCACATTCCGGGGAAGTCCAATGTGATAGCAGACAGGCTGAGCAGAGTTATTATGATGCCTCACAGGTGGACCCTAAACGACCCGAGTAGCGGCTTGGATCTTCTCCAAGTGGGGGTTTCCCTGTTGCGACCTGTTCACCAGTCCCTGGAACGTGAAGTGCAGCAATTTCTTCTCCCTGATTCCCCCCCAGGGGGGTATCCCAGGGACGCTCTAGTCCATAATTGGCCCTCCGGTCTGCTCTACACCTTCCCTCCGGTCCCACTACTGCCAAAGGTGATTCAGAAGGCGATCTTCTTGGGAAGCAGCATAATTTTGATCGCACCACACTGGCCCCGCCAAGTTTGGTTTCCTTTCCTTCGGAAGTATGCAGTGAAGGATCCTTGGATTCTGGACCCAGTTCCAGACCTCCTGACTCTTCAGTCAGGTCAGGCCCATCCATCACTTCGAACTGTCAAGCTAACGGCTTGGCTGCTCCACTTCCGACCTTAGTTAGACAGCATACCCTTTCGCCTGAGGTGGTCCGGATTCTGTCTTCTTCTCACAGAGCTTCCACTAAGGAGATATATTCTAATAAATGGAAAAGGTTTGCCATTTGGGCCCAGCAGCACAACCTTGACCCCATGACAGCCCCGGTGTCCGCAGTATTAGATTTTTTGGCAACGCTTTTTAGACAGGGTTCCGCTGTCTCCACGCTTAAAGTCCAGTTGGCAGCAATTTCTAATCATCATGTTGCCTTTGAGCCTTCACTCATGAGTCATAAGTTGTGTAAGGCCTTTCTTAAGGGAGCTTGGTTGCTTCACCCCCCCCCCCCCGGTGTCACAACCTGTTTTATCTTGGAAGACTGCCTTCTTGGTAGCTATTATTTCAGCCAGAAGAGTTTCGGAGCTTCAAGCCCTCTCTGTTAAGCCCCCTTATCTGATCTTTCACAAGGATAGAGTATCTCTAAGACTAAACCTGTCTTTTCTTCCAAATGTTTCTTCTGCTCTTTGCCTGCAGCAATCTATAGAGCTACCAGTTTTCTTTCCAAAATTTTCCTACAAGGCAAAATACAGACTTCATCAGTTGGATGTGCATAGACAACTGAGGTTTTACTTGGATAGGACACAGCAGCAGAGGAAATCAGACCAGTTGTTTGTGGCCTTTGCAGATAACAGGATTGGCAAAGCAGTAACTAAGACCACTATTGCTAATTGGATTAGGGATTGTGTTTCATTTATTTATGCATCAACAGGAAGGGACCTTCCATTTCCAGTTAGAGCGCATTCTACTAGGGCTGTGGCTACTTCTGTGGCTTTCCACGCCAGACTGTCGGTGGATGAGATATGTGCAGCGGCCACTTGTGCTTCTTCACATACTTTTATCTCTCATTACAAACTGGACGTGGCCTCTAGAGGTCGGGTGTCCTTTGGTTCCACAGTGCTCAGGAGTGTCTTCCAGTGAGCCTCCCAGGATCTAGGTGCTAGGGACGCTGTCCCATCAGTTATGAATGTAGGTGAGATAGGATCGCATTACATCTTTTAGTTATGTACTTACCATAACGATAGATGTATGTCATCCATCTCGCCTACATTCGTACGTACCTGCCCTCCTTCCCCCTACGTGTTGGATCTGGAGGAAACTCTATTGTACAGTTGGAGTGGCTCATGTGAGTGAGTTGTGGGGCAAACAAGATCTGGGGGTTTGGGCGTGGTGCATCCTGGGATAAGGGGGTTGGCCCAGCCAATGAGAGACTTCGTGCTAGTGTATTGGCCGAGTTGGAGCCGATTCTCGGCTCCGAGCCCATCAGTTATGAATGTAGGCGAGATGGATCACATACATCTATCGTTATGGTAAGTACATAACTAAAAGTTCATGGACTTTATTAACTAGACGCCATACATTCAAGTTGAGAAATAATTGCCTTGAGCTTTTATGAGGTATGCCGAGTGGTTTTGATGTGTGAGTATTGGTAGAGCTAAGTTGGTTTAGCCCTGGATTTGGGTGTATGTCCCCACTGGTTAGGAGTTTTGTGGCTATATAAGCTAGTATTTGCAAGTGTATGGTGATTTGCTTGTGGTATCTGAATGTGATTTTTTTGTAGATGTATTGACTATAGTAACTGAAATTGTTGGACTAAGATGGAGGTTTTGAGGATACTGGGTGATATTTTAAAGTGAGTTTGCTTAGGTGTTTGGTAGGACACAGTATATGCATGGTTACATTGTGATAGAGCTAGTGGAAAGTGGTATTGACTGTGGAATGAGATGGGAGGGCTGAGGGTTAAAATAAATATAATTGTAATGGGGAGGGTGGGAACGGGGGCAGGGTAGAGGAGCGGAGTGAAGCCCGAGAGTAGTGAAGGTGAATGGAGCAGGCAAGACCTGGTTGCCAAAGCTATGCAGTGTGATAAAAACAATCAGACGGCTAAAGGACGCAGGTCAAATTATATAGAACCATGTATTAGCAAGCAGAGGTTAAACAGTGTAATTAATTTGGGGAGTAAGTTTAAGGGTGGAAAGATTATAGATTTGCCAGATCGCTTGATGCGTTTACCTTTAGTGTTAGCATTCACTAGAGTCTAACTTATAAGCACTTGGCGTTCTACACTTAGACTAAATAGCATATAGGGGCTTGGTGCTGGTGTCCAACTGAGTGTGCACACCACTGCATTAAACAGCTAGGTGAATTAATTATTTTTTTTTAATAAGGCCATAAGATTTCTCACATGGACCCAAGTTTGGTAAGGGGGAGGATTGATAAGTTGGCATGAAGGCAGAACAATACAGGGAAAAGTATTGTACCATAAAAGGTTTTAGA